>NW_028277291.1:0-68120 GCF_059751315.1 Micrasema longulum
CATGTAGAAGTAGGCGACGTGGGCACACAGAGCCTCATGCAGCACAGTTTCTTCATGAAGTTGAAATACTCTGTACAAAATTGACTTTGGTGATGCGAAAATGCTATATTACCCCTTCTCACACATTCCCATATTGCTTGAGGCACACCGGAATCTCTGCAAAACAAGATCAAAACACCATTTTGTTAACGGAAAAGTCCGAAATCACAAATACAGTGGAACCTCTATATTCTTCAACCTCCATATTTGTAATATTCGACAATCGTCACATTTTGATGTCAATTTTTTTCCCCCATACTTGCTAGAATTTTCCATATTTGTCATCACTCCCCCCGTCGGCACTGGCGCTGCGACCCCATGATCAGAAATAGAACTACTATTGGCTGTTTTGTTTTAATTGATAGCAACTCTTGTTTATCTACTTTCTTTTCTTCCACTTCTATGATTATGTATATGTATTTAGTACAATAAAATTCAAGTAAAAACATTTTTGAGTTGAAAACAGATTAATTTAATTTCAGTTATTTCTTAAGGGAAACTGTTCCTATATTCGTAAGACCTCCTGCGGTCTGATTCTGATTCCGTGCTATCGCAAGTTAACGCTGAAATTAACACAGCCACGCTTTACTTTAAACGTAAATTCAAATCCATATTCTTAGTGGTATTCCAGATGCTCTTGTGGCTGTATTATCTCATGTATTTTGTATGTAAATAAAAAAAAACTGTGTTCTCGTGCCACGAGAGTGGTTCAGAATAGCACCCCTGTTAACACGAGCTCGTGTCAAATTATCGCGGATTAATGACAAATATAGAGGTTTCACTGTAAATATAAGATATGAGTTATTTAAATTTAAAAATCGAATGAACTCAATTATTCTATTGTAGTTGCACTGAAGAATAAAAAATAGTAATCTGACTGCGCTAACTTCACACAAATCTATTTATTTGAAAGCAAAAACCAAAAGGCGTGTGTACAATTTATTATAATGCAAAAAGACCGATGGATGAATTGCATTAACTTAACGCTGAATGGAAATTAGGAGAATAATTGATTGAATAAATTAATTTTAATTCCAATGGACCCATCAGACAATATCCAAAATTATTGTAACCTTAAAATTTAAATAAATATTTGTAAAAAAAAATGGGAATTTGGTAAGTAATGGTGATCAGATTTATTATATAAATAATTATTTAGTCAAATTTCTGTTCTAAATTGTAACAATTTATGGGCAATTGTTTTTTCTTCTCTTTATATTCTCACAACTTAAGTAAAATAAAACGAAATAAACACTCAACAACGTTTGGAGTATGTCCAAATGCCTGCAGACTGGCTGGATTTTCTCCCTAGGGAGTTGTTCATATTTAAATTTATTGCAACAGAGGGAAAATGTTTTCCCTTTCTGCTGCAACAAATTTAGAAATAAACACTGTTTAAATTTAAGTTAATTAAAGAATGTTAATGAATATTTGTATTTAACTACTTTTTGACTTTTGATGTCATTTTAATAGACATTAAAAGTTGGTAAGTGGTTGAATACAAATATTTACTGACATTAATTTAAATGTTTGACCACAAAGTTAATGCTTTGAACATAAATAATAAATAAATAAAGTTTAAAATTTGAAATATTGAGTTTCAATATGGCGATACTTACTTGACGGAAAGACAAGACATATGATGCTCCAAATTATACCCTTGTAGACTATCTTCCCTGGTGTAGAACAACATGTAAGCATTCCACCATCGCTTCTGACGTCTGTATGACACACGCTTCAGCATCGGATCGAATACCTAAATACAGAAACAATAGTCACTTTAAAAACATGTAAGTGTTGTTGAGGTGCTAAAATGAATCTCACAAATCAAAACTTACAAGGTAAATACTTCTCATATTACAATTCTCAGCTAAGAACCGGAACCTCAAGAAACCGACAATATTTAAAAGTTGGATTGAAAAAACCGTCCTAAGGTGAACATAGATTGCCAGAAAAATTAAGAGAGTAGAAGAAGTAGTTAGAAATTACCATGTAGGTTCGGCTAGCCTGAAAACTCGGCTTTGACCAAACATATAGAAATGGGGCACATGTTTTCCCCGGAGCCTTTAATCTTAGGAAGATTGAAGAGTCACTAAACGTGATTAGTAAAAGAAACGATAGAGATTTACAAATATCTCAACTCAACTAAAAAAAATGGCTTCTAAAATTTAAATGTTTGGGTAAATCATAAGAATGCAAATATTTCATTAAAAAATAAAATATCAAAACAGTTAAGTAAAAAAAAAATGGTAAAAAGCTCACTTTGAATACGAAAATTTGATCATTTTGTCCGTTGTTTTACTTTACTAGCAATGGACCCATACATATCCACACAAATAACGCCACCCCTAATGATGAACGCTGTAATGTGATTCGAAACGTCGGAACAGTGGAAACACACAGCGTAATAACCCTGAAAACCTCATTGTGCATCTGAACGGCCTTGAAAATCTAAGAAATGTACTTACAGTTGTTAATTTATAATTCTTGATTACTCAATCAATCGATCATCTTACCTCTCCCATATAATCTCCACCAAAACACTGAATCTTCATTTCTTCATCATCCTGCATGGCACACTCCGACACGTCTCCATCATCAAACTTCAGCCACCGACTATTTCCACTTCCGTCTCTGTAAGAAAAATAGAAAGAAATAAAAAAAACCCGCAAAAAAATTTAAACACACTTCACAAAATAACCTTGAAAATAGTGGGTACCTGTGTAAAACGTAGGAATAATAGTGACCACCAGACGCCTGCCCGGAATGGACAACTATTCCAGATAGACAGTATCGCGTGCAAGGTGAATTATTAGCTGTCCCACTTCCTTCTAGTAACGTGGCGTCACCCTCTGCTCTCGCCAACCCCCAAACTATAAACAAAAGTACCCAAATCATTTACACCTGAAGAATTAAGTATTTTAATGACAATTTATTTATTTTTTTTTCATAGAAATAGATTTGTTGTTTGCTTGGATTCAAATTAAAGGTGCAATTTATTTGATGTAATCTTTATTAGTAATTCCCAACATTCAATAAAACACTTATCAGCAATAAGGCATTTTATTTTGTTTTCCATAAAGTTATACAAAGACAACGTAGTAAACTTTCTCAGCTTTTAAACTTTTCCTGTAATATTCCCACCAGTCATAATAAAAATTTAATTGTTATCAAATAGCCGTCTTTAACAGTGAGTTCTGTAGCCACAAAAGAACACAATAATTTAGTTGCTTAACGATAAACCTGGGGTGTTTTTCTATAAATAAAGCTGTTTATAAATTGTCTGATACTATTAGTGCTATAACAATTTATATTTACCAGTATACGGTTCGACATCAAGTTCTCGGGGAAACTCAAAGTAGTCGTTAAACTTGATGGCACAAACTTTGTCAAAATCATATTCAAATCTTTTCAGCTGTATTCCCAACACGGGAGGCAGTTTGTTTAGGCACAGTCGCTTTACAGTCACAACCTGGAAAATACATATATTCATATCGATTAGTAATCCCTTTTCCATTTACAAATGAACGAATGATGTTAAAGTTCTACAAGATGAAATAACTTTGAATTACAATATTGTCAGAGAGAAAATAGTTTTTACTTCAGTAGTGAATTTTATGAAAGTTTTTTATGTATATTTTTTAATATTGCAGCACTGTACGGATATACAAACAAGTTTTACAAACATATCGTCATGATCGTAGAGCAACGACGCATACGATTTTCTTCAACATTAAATATTGTGTAATTTTTTTTTATACTTTTATCTCACAACTCGATAAGAAACCCCGATATTACGTCCCCGCAATTTGCGTTTTCCTGTGATTTATGTATATATATATATTTTATTTTTTTTATTATTTTTTTATATTTTTTAATTTTAAAATTTTTTTTTTTTTTTTTGCACCACAACAGGCCAGGAG
Source organism: Micrasema longulum (assembly GCF_059751315.1). Taxonomy (NCBI): domain Eukaryota; kingdom Metazoa; phylum Arthropoda; class Insecta; order Trichoptera; family Brachycentridae; genus Micrasema; species Micrasema longulum. Next base: position 3,963 of record NW_028277291.1, read on the forward strand.
GCCTAATAACAGTGGTGAATTACATCACAGAAAACCCAGGCTTGAGAAAAATCACATTTTAATTTTTGTGTTCTCACCGGGAATCGAACCCGGAACCTTCCGTCTGTGAGTCAAGCATCTTGACCACTACACCACGGAGGCCGCCAAAAAGTACCATTGAATTTTGAATTTTTCGGTATATTTAAAACCAAGCATTTTTTTTTTTTTTCAAAAAGAAATATTTGCGTTCTTATGATATACACAAATATATAATTTTGAGGGTCATTTTCAACGAGTTGTAAAAAACTCACTATTAGAAAATGGGAATCAACTTGCAGTAGAGTGGGATTCGAACCACGGACCTTTGAGCCGTGAGTCCGAGACGCTAGCCACGGTACCACAACTCGATTTTAAGTATGTCCAAATGCTTGCAGACTGGCTGGATTTTATCCCTAGTGAGTTGTTCATATTTAAATTTGTTGCAACAGAGAGGGAAAAAACATTTTATGAGAAGGATAGGAATATGGGAGTCTAGGCATTTACAGGGCTTATGACCTGTCATTGGCTGGTTTAAGTGGCCACTTTACACTCTGTGTTGTAGGTGAATTGGTTCGGCCGGATGAATCTCACCCACATGATAAAGGCTTCAGCTCTTTAACTTCACAAAAGTCAACAGATGGAAGTGTTGAGGAAATGTGAATGTTACACAGTGTGTAAAGTGGCCACTTAAACCAGCCAAAGACAGGTCATAAGCCCTGTAAATGCCTAGACTCCTATATTTCCTATCCTTCTCATAAAATGTTTTTTCCCCGCAATTAACGTTAGAGAAATTCGCAATCCGAACTGAAAACTGACAGCTCGACAGTCTGCAGTTAGTCTCTATCATTATATCAACTTCTTTGTCGGAGAAATTTGTAATTTTAGTTGTGATATAAGGACAGTTTATTTTGTTTTGCGGACATTTATATCTGCCATTTTCGTGTTTCATGAATCTGAAGGTAGTCTCTCTAGTCATTGGCTTTCCCGCCCCATTTTTGGTTGTAATATTACAAACAGTTTGTTTATTGCTGCAATTTTTGTGTTTCGTTTGTAAGTTCAACGATGCCTTTTGTGTTTTATAGACATTTATTATTCATGAACATATTTTTAAAAGTTGCAATAAAATAATGGTTCAAACATTTCTCCATAATTTTTTTAATAAAAAATAATTTGATAAACTTTTTTTTCAGTACCCTCTATTTACATTTTTCTTTTGCCAGTCCCTTAAGGAACGAAATTTAGGGGTTTTACTGTATATCCTTTGATACTAGGGTTTAGTAACATACATTTTTTTTAAAACCTGTAATATAAAACCTTTTCAAGATTGAATATAAAAGAAAGTCAATGTCCCATTTTTCGCAATGCCGTCGTTGTTCTACACTCACGACAATATAGATTATTTAAAGTCCTAATAGAAAACGAGATAAGGTGGCAATATTGTAATCCATGTATAAAGAAGAAAAAAAAATAGCTACTAATTTATTCTACATTTATTTCAATAAAAAAAAAAAAAGCAAATATTTTTTTACCAAGTTCAAGGGATTTTATCGTCAATGAAAATCAATTGCAGCTTGGCTGTAAATGAAATGTCATTCAGAATATAGAAATAAAGGAGAATTGAAAAGGTGGAATTACCTTCTTATTACACTTATCACAGTGGTAGGCGTCAGCTCCTTCCAAGAGCTCCCCTCGTACGTACGCCTCTAGGGACTCCTGTAGTCGGGACATGTTCCGGATGTCCAGGGACACCACGGAAAATGGCTCCTCCTTGCAGTACCTAAAACATGATGAAAACAAATCTCTGAATATTTATAATCATATTTTATAAGGTTACAAAAATGTTTTATTTATGGTCATTGATCTTGATTTTTTTAAACAAGTTTTTTTATATTTATGGATAACTTATATAGCGCCATTTTCGCAATATAACACCCCTCAAGGGCGCTTTACATAGTGATTCTATAGATAAATAAATTTAATTGAGGCTTTTAAATTTGTAATTCAATTAAAACAATTTATTTTGTTGTCACATGCTACGGATTTATTCGAATGATTTAAAGAACAAGTGGGTTTTAAGTTTTTTCCGAAACATCACTTCACTTTCACAGCCTCGCATCTCTGCTGGGAGAGCATTCCATGCTGTAGGGCCTGCGACCGCAAATGCGCGTTCACTAAATTTAGTGCGCTGTTTGCGTAGAGGTATAATAACTTTTCTTCTCGCCGTAGATCAGTTAACCCAAAGAATTTTTTTTTTATAATGATCCTGAAGATAAAAATAACTTTATTTGATTTACTTACATATAACTTTGAATTATCTATCCTTACCTCTGTTTTGTATAAATACATTTAACTCTTTAATAAAGATACCAGTCTCAAAGATGTCGCGAAAGCGATGAAACCGGTCACTGGATATTCCAAATTTGTGGATCAAAGTATCACTCGTGTTTTATTTATATAATAAATTACAATGAACTTCCATCAAGAATTTTCACTTACAAACTTAAATGTTTCAGATATTTATATTTTTTATTGTACATGGATGGTGTATCAGAGTATTTCTTGATTTTGGCAGCAAATATATTTATCAACAATATTTTGAGTTTGTCCAAATTTTTGTAGACAAGGACTGGATTCAACTCCCTGGGGAGCTGTTTATATTAACATTTTACAACAGAGATGAAGAACATTTAAGAGAAGGTAATATGGAAGTCTAGGCAGTGCCTGTGACAAAAAATGTGACAAATTGGCTCACCTATGCGGGCAGCCCTTGCAGATCTTCTGGTCGGAGAAGGAGCCACCCAGGGTGCGGGACATGAGCTGCTCCTGGCCGAGGGTTTTGAGGGCCTCGTCTAGCGACTCCACCAGCGACATGAAGAACTCCACGGCGTCCTGCTGCTCGCGAAGGTTCACCGGCTCCCCCTGCAGCCTGGAGAAGATGAAACTGCACTTCAGATGGATTTTATTCCGCTGTTCATATATCGCGGAAAACTTAGCTCTCTTCTCCGCAGCCTCGGATGGCTTGAAATTGCCTTATTTATAAAATAAGTAAAATACTAAAGAATTTTTTTTAACACGTGTAAAAACTACATTAAATTTTAATTAGTATGAATGTATTATTGTTTTATGTTTTTTCGTTATATATCCTGTTTTTATTTTTTTCTCGTGTACTCGTATTTAAAATTATAAAAAACAATAAACAACTAAAACAGTGTAAGTCACTCTCCAAGCACAAGAGTTAGTCTCTTTTTTGGAGAGTTACAAAGATAACATTTACTAGATGTGTAAAAGTAGATATGTATAGAATTTAAAAAAAACTTGTACCTTTTATGAAATTTATTAATAAAAAAAAAATTTAAAAAAAGTAAATATACAAAATAAAAATGAACAATGTGAAATGTTCGAAGTGACAATTAATTTTATCATCGTCATCCCTGCTACCTAGTTGGGAGTATATGGTGTCCACAAAGAGCCTCGAGGCATCTCTGTCCTTCAAAGATAGATTTGCATCTCGTAGTTCTGACATGAATTACCGACAAATAGTCAGAAGCAGACGTCCGAGACGTCGAAACCTGATGAGAAGTAGGCAAGCGAGGTTCTATTATTTAGTACATTGATTTATATTAGCACTATTTTTGTGGTTTTTATTATAATTTACTAACATGTATGATTTTTAATTAGAAACTTCGCTGGTCTGTCTTTAAACGGTATTTAAAAAAAAAATGTTATATCATTGTCGACTGTTTGTTTCTTTAAAATAAATATATAATAAAATAAATATAAAACAACTTTGTTTTAAACGACTTTTGTTTTTTTTTTCTACTGACCGGTTTCAAAGCTACACAAGCTTCTTCATCAAGGTTTAACTAATGAATCTAGTATTTTATTTTTAAGTCTTTACTAAATATTACTATAACTCTGAAAATGTATTATACAGAGGTTATTTAAAGCACGTAAATATCAGTTTATACAGAAGCTTATAAAGAATTGCAATTCATCAGCGATTGTTCCTTTTTCACTTGGAAATTACAATGGCAAAAAATCCTTAAATAAAAAAATCAGGCAAAATGCTCGACAGTTGGGGTACATTTTGCAACCCCCTAGTTTGGCATTCGAGCGATTAATACCGTTCTGATGTTAATTTCATTTTAACTGTTAGTATCCACTACAAACATAGCTGATCGCTCCACAATCACACATTTATTTAGTTCACATTTACCAGCAGTTTTGTGTTGTTTTTTGTTTTTTTAAGGATATTTTTGTGATTTTAAAACCCTTTTGGACGGTTTTTGTTTTGTGATTTTAAAACATTTTATTGACAGTTTTTTTTTTCTGCTTTTAGAGATGTTTTGTCTAAATTTACACTGAAATACTACATATCCGCAAAAAATGGCCTCATAAGGTCCTCACTATGATAAATCTAATTTTAAAATAACAAATAATGGTGAATTGTCATGTCACGTTGCGATATAAGTCAGAATTTTTAGTCAGGGTTAGACGGTAACAAAACAGGTGGTGTGTAGTTACTTGAAGTGCGCCCACAGCCCCCGAGGAATGTAGTACTGCAGCTTGCTGTAGTGGAGGTGAGCAAATATGGCCTGGACTTGCTTCAGGATCACAACGTTGTAGTCGATGTTGTCCTGGAATGCATAAAGTGTAAATTACAAAAGGTTAAAAATCTGAAAAATTTGCTTTAGCCAAACACCAGAGCACAATTTCTAATGGAAGCCGTCATCTTAAAAATTAATGCAAATGAGACAAAACAACAATGTAAACATTTAGATACATTTTTTTAGTTTCAGAATTTTATGCCACGAGAATCTGTTTGGGATCATAAAAAGCAAATGTTGTTTGTAAAAATTCAAAAACAAACTTTTTTAATAACAAAAAAGAACAGTCTTCCATTTTTTTTGTGCATGTATTCTCGTCAAATGCAGCCATGGTAGGTCGATGAAAAAACTATTTATGCTCCTGACTTTTTTTTATAGATTAGATTAAAAATTTTAATATCTACGAACAAGCGCAGCACAAAGATCTTCATTTCGCTGAAAACCTCACGAGTTCATAGACATCATACATACAGAAGAATTATATATATATTTTATTTTATTTTATTGAAATAAACGGCACTTAGTGCCTTTTACATATTAGTTACAAATACAATTAAATATACATACATGTAAGCATAGTTATAAGTAATACAGAACTTTTAAAACAATATTATTAATTAACAAATTAAGAAAGTCTAAAAAAGATAAACTATATAAAATAATAAAATATTACCAGTTATAGAATTATCGATAAAAAAAGATAATTTGGTAATAGAAATACTTTGAACCAGTTAAAAGAAAAACTAAGAAAAAAATTTGAATAACATTAAACTAAAAAAAATAAATGTATTATTATTTAAAACTAATACTTAGGTAAATAGTATATATTTATGTATAAAAATATATAATGATGTAAAAAAAATGATGAAGAGAAATATTTTGTACTTGTAAATTAATTCAAGAAATGAAACGAAATATATATATCTATATAAAGATTAATCTAAGAGTCCTCATCATTAGGGAAACCTGTTCTAAGCAGGAATGTACAGTGTTCAAAATTTTATTTACATATTCTGTCCTAATTTTCTTAAGACAAATTTTGATTTCTATTTTGAAATATTGATCAGTTTATTTAATTTTATGTGGAAGCATATTAAACAATTTTGCATAAAATTAACATTTGCACCTTCGATCAAATGTGTTAAAGGGAGGATATTGACAATGATATTATTTCTTGCCCTTATTATATATTCATGTTCCTGAGCCGGGGGGTGGTGATGTCCACCTCCAAATCCGTCATTGATATTTACATGCTTTCATTAATTTATGAAAACTTCATTGGACATTATAATATTGAAAAAAAATGGGTTTCATATTAAATGTACATGACTATGTTTTTCCAAATGAAATAAAAGAAAAATGAATAAAATAAATAAGAACTTACATCCAGAAAGAATTCCGCAGGCTCCTCGCAAGAAAAATCCTCATTAGGGTCCGTAACGGCTCCTAAAAAGAAAATAAATATTATTTGGAATATGTCAAGAAAGATGGCGGCTTCTGACCAAAAATACTGGTAATAAATTTCTTTACATGTTGTAAACACGGAATATTAAATTGCTACCTTTTTCTAAAAATACTGCTTTAAATTGTTTTTTCTTAGTATTGATTGTTATTTTTATATTTTGACTGTTAAGACAGTAAACAGGGTAACTAATGAGTTCATAATAAATTAAAATTAAATGTTAACAAAACTAAATATATGAATATAGGAAACAAAAGAATAGAAATCACACCATCAATTGTAATAGAAAATGAAAAACTTAATGAAGTCACTGAAATTAAATATTTAGGTGTAATGTTGGATTCAAAACTTACATTTCACCAAAACGCTAAGATGGTAATAAATAAGATTGCAAAAAAAATATCAATTTTGGGAAGGATCAGAAGATTTATTGATAAGGACTCCTGCAAAACTATTTACAAAGCAATTATTGAACCACATGTTAACTACTGTAGTAGCATTTTATTTTTATCAAACAAAGAAAACATAGATAAACTAACTGTATTACAAAATAAAGCCTTTAGAATCATTTTGAAAAAAAAACAGATATACGAGGGTAAAGTCGATGGTAAATGAAATGAAATTATTAACATATAAACAAAGAATATTTTACAATACAATGATATTTGTTCATAAAATTATAAACTCTAATAAAAAAACAGAATTTTGGAAAAAAATTGATCGGAACCAGCATGAACACGATCACAATACTAGAGAAAAGAACAAAATTAGACTTCCATTTAGGAAAAAGGCAAAGTCACAAAATTCAATTTTATTTAAAGCAATTAAAAAGTATTACGAAATGGAAAAAAATATTTATGAAGAAAAAAACATATCAAAATTTAAAATAATGGTCAAGACATATGTGATAAACAATTTATAAATTAAATATATTTGTAATGTTATTATTAGAACACACATAACAATATGTATGATATGTGTGCCCTACTTTAAGATTTAAATAAATAAATAATACAAGACACTCCAATAGGGATCTGATTCTACAGAGAGGAGTCAATACTTTTTGGCTCAAAGGCAGCAATATTATATGGGCCCGAGGGTATATAAACTTATCCCAGTTTCGTGGAAATGTGGTGGGATTGCCAGGCTGAGGAAGGTGTTGACTGCATTCTTAATCCATATTGGTCGGAGGGCGTCAGAGAATTTGTTGTCCGATGTAGAAGGACGTAAGCTGGTTGCTTGTTTTACTAGTAATGACTTAGGACTTAGGATATAGAGATTTTGGTATAATTAATGTTTTCTCTGGATATTCATTGTTTACCTTTAAGACTGAAAAAGCACACATTATGATAAAACTTTAAATACTTTTAAATATCATTATAAAATGCATAATTTACTGCCTAAGAACGGGGAAGCTATCCCTAGTTAGGCAGTTTAGATGAACCAACAGCAAAAATAAAAAATACGTATGTTTACTTTTACTACTGAATTAATTTGTTGTATAAATAATTACTTGTATATTGCTGTAATAAATATGTAAAAAAAATAAAAAAATTAACCCTAGTTAGACAGTCAAAGCAACTTTGAATAAATGTATAGTTTTATGTAGGTATATAATACGATAATATCATAAGTCCTATGCGGTGTAGTAAACGAATGATAATATATCCATGACAGCCCGCAAATCGGAACCAGGTCGGAACGCGAAATCTGCAATTGGTTTTGTTTGCGTACTGTTCTTTGAGATGTTATTTTAATTTAAACTTTTAATTTTGATTTTAATTTTAACATTTAATTTCAACTCTTAATTTATACTTATTCATATGTACATTTACTACCTGCATCTAATTAATTATTGTTGGTTGTGTATTTTTACTAAGAAATATAAATGTTAATGGAAGCAGAGAGAGAGGGAGGAAAGTAAAGTTGGAGCTATACAATGTCTTCTCCCTTTTACGTACTTTTTATTTAATATTTATTTTTTTCCATTTTTAGAATTTAATTATTTTTTTCTCCTCTCCTCCTGCACTCAAAATAAATAAGTGTGAAATCTGTAATTGGTCTTACTTTTTTTAATTGTTCTTTTGTACCGTGTATTTATATAAAGACTGTATCATTTCCTTAATAAATAAAATCTTTATAATATTGCTGAAAAATGCAGTTAGTCGAGGACTATATATGTACCTCAGAGGCAGACGGATGCAAATCCAAACGTCAAATGTTGAACAATAGCCTAAAGAATCTACTTTCTCTAAGTGATTTTTAATAATTCAGAACATCAATTTGTAATTTCAATATCTTAATACATTGGTTCTTTCATTATTAGACTTACATTTCTTAAAAATCAATGGACATGGTCATAAACTGGATACGAAAATCGAAAAGTCATTTCACATAAATTCTGGTACAGATATAATATTTGTACCTTAGAGGAAAAAACACAGGAGAGGTGTTACTGTATAATAAAAAAGTTATAATCTAATAAATAATATTAATCCACTCCATATTATTTTATCACCCGGTGTGGATTTTTGCCGTGGTGCGAAATGACCCAATCATGGTTCTTTGTATATACTTTAGTTCTTTTTCACACATAGAACTGTATGGATTTTTTATTTTGCCTGAAGTTAATTGTTGTCTCTATAGGCCACTTTAATTTCGCTGACCTTGTACCCTGAGCAGGTGGTCCCTGATGGATGGCACCATGTACAGCTGCTGCAGGATGGAGTTCATGTAGCAGGTAGCCCCGCCGTTCTTCAGCCCCACCAGACCCGACGGAGATCGCGGCCCAACGGGGGGAAGGTACTCCCACTCAGTCACAGTACTGTTGGTATCTGAAACGGAGAATAGTGTTTGGGTTAAATATTTCATTTGCATATTCAAAAAGGTTTTACGTAATGGGAAACGTTAAAAAAAAATACAGTAGCAAACATCGAAATGTTTTCAGGAAAATGGTAATAAGGGAGTTTCAAAAATTGTTAACAATTATTTTTATTGGTGTATTTTTGAAAACTGTAAATATTTAGTCATAAATGGTGTTAAATTGTAAATAAGTTCTATATATATAAAGTGCATGTAATATTAAATACTTACACTAACATTGCTTATAGTACTAACACATGTGTAAATACTTAAGTAAAATTCGAAACGAAACACTGGCTAGAACACCACAGTTGGGAGGTGAAAAAGCCAAAAAAAAGAAGAAAAATGTAAAAAAAAAAAATTGTATATAAGTTAAAAAAAGGTTACCAGTAACTACTTAGAAAAAAGCGCTCATTGGTCTAAAAAGTTGGTGTCATTGATCTATGGATGTTGAACCCAGATATTTGTATCAAAATCATCAGCTTAACATTAAAATATCGATAATAATTTCAATGTTACCATTATAGAAGCAGTCTGTGAGCAGGCCGGCCAGCAGGGCCATGTTGGGCACGCAGGCATGGCACAGCGCGGCCAGCAAGTCGCAGGCGGCCGCCACGGCCCCCGGCGTCGCGCACAGAGCCGAGGACATGCCGCTGCCCGCGCCCAGGGGGGAGCCTCCGCGCATCTGCAGCTGCGCCCAAGAGCAAGGCCACAGAAACTCGCACACCAACTCCTGGGGAGAGATATACATTGATTGGTTTATAATTACATCAATTGTCCTTATGGGCAATTAGTAAGTAAGAAAAGTGGACCAATCTTCTTTGACTGAGAGACCCCATCAAGTAGGGATCATCCAAAGCACACAAATAAAATTGTATAAAATGTTATATGAATGGTTTCATAATATAAATATATTTGTCTTTGTCAAGTAGTGTTGTGTTCTATTTTTTCTGATCACTTCCAAAGCACACAAATAAAATTGTATAAAATGTTATATGAATGGTTTCATAATATAAATATATTTGTCTTTGTCAAGTAGTGTTATGTTCTATTTTTTCTGATCACTCTTACAAGAAAATGGGGCAATGGTTCGTTTGTTTTGTAATACAGGTAATGTATTTTCGACAACAATTTTCATGTGTAAATGTGTACAGCAATTAAACGACATTTATTTCAATGTGAATAATTATACCTTGATTAAATTATGTTCCTTTTCTGGATTGGAGCCGTACTCAAATTTGACTTCAGGAGTTGATAAAACAAATATTTCCTTTGTCAAACTTAGATGGCCTTCCAGCAATGTGTCGTCCACCTGAAACAAAAACAGTTTTACCTTTTTAATTGACTTCTTGGAAATAATTTGAATCAAAGAACACCTCTTTATGGAGTCATCACTGGTAACTTTACCATTGTAATCTATTGTGTATTTAATGATGGGAATCAGAGATAAATTCCTTAATAAGCTCCCGATGTTACTGAGATCTGTGTAAGTATTGTGATGGATCCTCGTAATTTAATTGTTGCCCTCCGAGCCTAGGTCTTTATAGAGCCGGACTACTGATTGGAGGGCGAGAGCTCTCATATATGAACGAGACATAAAATAAACAATAAACTGGACCATAAAGAATTTGCGCATTTTCAGCCAGATTCATAAAAATTTTTTTTTTCGATGCATTGAAAATGTAACTGCACAATTGATTGGGATTTGAGTCTATGAGATGATTCGTCAATTGAGTTGAGATTTAGGTGCATCTTTTAGATGTAGAAGAGCATGGATCCATATCACACATTCAGTTCTACGGTAAGCTCTCAAATAGTCAATAAGAAATCAATTGAATAATGACAAGTCACAACTAGTTCAAATTTGACAATGACTATCTCAATGAATCAGGCTATCGAACTTATTACTTCAAAAAGATTAGCGTCAGCAACTGCCGCTATAAAAATTGGTTAATGGTATTTTTTATCACACCTAGTATGTAGTAAGCATTATTACTAATGTCAAGAACAAACAACACGATAATGAGGAAGTTCAGAGCTTTTTTATTATTATTTGTTAATAGACTAATAATGCTATGATATTTTTTTAAGTTTTGTATTTCTGAAATTACTCCGCGTGTGACGTCAGAGGTTCTTCTCTGTTAGTTCTCTCAATTGGTAAAACAGGATATTCTTCACAGCTCTCATATTATTGGTTGGTTCAAAGCAGTGTGTTTTAATTAAAATATTTTTTATGATTTTTTTCATACATTTTCAAGAAACTTTGCGGGACAATTTAATGATCTAATTTTTACTGCGCGCAAGAAAATATTTTTTGTATCCAATTTCCCGTAGGACTGAAATTTTTCATTGATAATGATAATTCTAAGTTTTGGATTCAAAAGGGTCAATGTCCGATAATTTTTTTTATATTGACAACATTTTGTAGACGGTTGATATAAATTAAAAATAAATATTTGTTAACAATCTTTTATACGCATAAATATGTTGTAATATTTTTTATTGATATTAGTGACAAACTCATCAAACAATTCATTATAACAGTACAAACTGGCTGAAAATTGCAATTTAAGGCATCGATCCTTTTAGAGCCACAGAATGATTGGCAAGTAAAGTTCCCCACCTGCTTGCCCTGGTGGTGGTCGCGCCGCGCCTGCAGCAGCCAGGCGACCTGCGGCGGCAGCAGGCGGCGCGCGGCCGGGGCGCCCGCGGCCGCCAGCAGCCGGCACAGCAGCTGGAAGTACTGCGGCGCCTGGCGCGAGTGGCGCCGGGCCGCGCCGCCCGCGTGGCGCAGCAGCGCGTCCAGGCACGGCGCCGCGCCCGCGCCGCCGCCCCACGAGCACATCCACAGCAGCTGCGAGCAGCAGCACACGCGCACCTGCGCAACAATCACCTTCATTCTCAGGGACACTAAAGACATCGACAGTGTTTTGAGTACAATGTCCAAATAACAACTCAGGAGTACTGCTACATAGTTTATTATCATCTTTCCCTTTCTTTGTAATTTTTAAATTAAAGTAAGATGATCAGTTTAACGCTTCAGGTGCCCGTCCAGGGACTATGAAATATTCCAGTGTAAAAAACACCATTTTAAATTAATATTTCATGTCAACTATCTCAGGAACCAAATCGAGACTTTTAGAATGGTAGGCTAATTTGACGACTGTTAGATCACGAAATACACAAATTTATTTCAACTCTAATAAATATTAAGAATAAATAATAAATTTTCAGAGTAAAAAAGTGTATGTATATGGAAGTCTAGGCATTTACTGGGCTTATGACCTGTCATTGGATGGTTTAAGTGGCCACTTTACACATTGTGTAACATTCACCATTCTGTCTATGTTTAAACATCTACATTTTCTCATTTCTTACATCTGGTGACTTGTGAAGTAAAAGAGCTGAAACCTTTATCAAGCTCTGTAAATGCCTGGACTTCCATATTCCTTCTCATAATGTTTTCCCTCTATGCTCTATGTTTTGAGTGTGTCTACATTTGGACACACTCAAAACATTGTTGATAATACAAACATTTTATTATAAGATAAAACTTGTCTTGTCTGTAAACAATAATAAAAATAGGTTATGACATATCAAAGCATAAAATATCCTTGGCCAATGTACCTGAGCATTGGGGCACATGATGACCAGTTGGACCATGAGATCCTGCCACCAGGTCTCCCCGAGAAGCTGTGTAATTTGTCCTCCGTTTAGCGCCACACACAGGGTCACCACTTCCAACGATTCGCGAACCACTAAAAATAACTATTTTATATTAGAACATGGGGTAAAGAGATCTGTAAAATACGACATTCTTGTTTTTTATTTAAAAAGTTCGATGTGATGTTCGTATGATTTTTTTATTGCAACTTATTTAATATCATTTTCATAAATAATAAATGTCGTAAAAATATAATCAACGGTTTTAAAATGAGGGCATTGGAAGCAAAGATCACCTCCAAAAAAAATATTATATGAAGTCATTCTGTAGTTCATTAACTTTATTTTTATAAAAATCATGAGTTGAGTTGCAAATGTAGTTTAAAATCATACTTCTGATGGTTTGAAAATAGTGTTAAGCAAACATAGCAATCCATCAGCTATTTTGTTCGACCAATGACAGGCTTGAGATTTTAATTTTCAAAATGGCCGTTCCATACAAATATTAAGAAAGTTTTTTGAATTAGTGTTTCTATTAAAGCTAATTTATTAGTATCTTAAAGTTTAAGTTCAGTGAAAATAACATTTCTAACTAACATTTCTCTGGCATTATTAGTGTAGCAGTTTTTGTTATTTTTCTCAAAAACACCAAAACAGGAGTTTGATATCTTTGCTTCCAATGCCCTCAAATGACAAATAGAAGACAAAAATGACAGCAATAAATGTCCGTAAAAAACCACAAACTATCTGATGATTTCCAGGTTTTGTCTATTGATTCAACTTACCAACAAGTTGGTACTATGATAAGATACTACAGACTGACTTCAGACTCTTGAGCTGTCAGTTTTCAGTGTGATTGCAAATTTCTCTGACCATCGAGTTGGTATAATGATAGAGGCTAGAGTCTAACTTCAGCTTCTTGAGCTGTCAAAATTGACCAATAAAATTCGTAAAGCCTTGTTAACACGTGGACAATACAACATTGTTTTGTCCCAAGACTCGACCATTGTCTACGTGTAAACAGCAATTTGTAGGACAAGACTTTGTCTCTGGACATCGCCTCCGCGGCCGCCAGCGGGAGTTTTTCGGAAAAAGATTACAAATGTGTGGAATTTCGAGCAACGGAATAATACATTTTCGTTTTTCAACGAGGACATTAGCAGGAATTTTACACACAAAAAACTTAATATCTAGCAGTACTTACTATGCATATAAAATAGGTTTAGGTTTAGTAAATAAGCATAATCAGAGTATAATATATGAAAACAAGTAATACATTTTGTTGTTTTAACCTAAAATTAGTGATATTATGCTTTTATTTTGAATTTTCATTCACATCGTTTTGTTAATTATTTTATTAATTAATGTTAAATTTTGAATAAACTTAATTTCTTATTTATTATTACTATTGTACTTACTTAAATCAATGCAAATGCAAAGATGATCCTAGCAATATTTTTTTGTTTACTCTTACTTCTACTTTAATTCATAATTCTTAATTTTGTTTTCCTTTAATGCCGTGTATACCTTTGTCTTCTTATTAATATTATGTATGCGTGCTATTGAATAAGAATGTATTTTTTTGCTGCCCCGAGTTCCGAAAGTCCTGAATAACTCTAGAATAGTCACTTGGATACATATACAGCAAGATAAATAAAAAAATCTTAACCTCAAATTTTATGTCTCATGAGATTTTATGCTACTACTACTACTACTACCATCATCACGCCATTTCCTCGTAGGGGTAGGCAGAGAGAATGGAATGCCCCACACGTCTATCCTGGCAAACATTCCCAGCTTCTTCCACATTCATACATCTTGTCATACATGCCTTTCAGTTCTGCCTGATTTTGACATGACCAGACGTAAGATTTTGGCGTATCTGATCATACCTCGTCTTCCTTGGTCATCCTCGTCTCACGTTACCGTTACGAGAAATTATGAATAAGCTTTTTGACTTATTATTTATCTGTTCGAATAATTTTTACTTATTATTTATCGGTTCGAATAATAATAGATGTTTCAATAATATCTGCTTTCAGAAATTTAAAAACATGATTGAAAAATGGCCAAGTTGGGATTTCTATTTTTTCGGCATCCCAACACTGGCCAACGGCAGCATCGTATTGTCCTCGTATGGACACGCACGGACAGGAGACGAGACTTTGTGACGACAGCGATTTTCTCGACGTGAGATCGTGTCACTTGGAAGTTTTTTAATTTTTCAATTTTTATTATTTTTTAATATTTCGTTTTTACATTTTTTTTGCAACTGGAGGAAATTATGAAGTTAATTTCTCTTTATAGCGAACACGACGTCGCGGCGCATTGATTGCCTAATTTACATTATTTATTGATAAATAAATGAATGGTAAATTAAGTATTTTGGTGTACGCATTTAAAATATAATATCGTAAATATAAAACATGAATTAAAGACAAAATAATAAATAAAACAAAATGTTTTTGGCTAATGCCAAATAAATTTAATAAATGTATACCTTTATATCTTTAATTGATGTTTATCATGTATACCTTTAATTGATGTTTATATAGGTATACATTTATTTATAAATCGGCCGTCTAGCAATCGTCAAGCATCTGTCGGAAAGTTCAACTGCTTTCGATTACCATTTTTAAGACTCGATATATATTTAAAAATACTATTTCAAGTTATGTTCAAATTTTATGCATAAATGAGTCAATCATTTTTGGATACCTGCACGTTATCCAATTCCTAATCCATAGTTTTTTCTTATTGTTGTCTAGTTCATCTTCCAACAATTCCAAAAACATTTTGGTATAAAAGAAATAATATTTTTTGTGAACTCGCTCGCAACAAACGCCGTCGTGTATTCATTTTCGTAGCGGTGACGTGTGAACTACGGCCGAATTTTCGTATTATCCGAGGGTTTATGTTCTGCGCGGTCGAGGCTGTCCACGAAGCCGGGACATGACAATATTGTCATATCCATTGTATTGTCCTCGTGTAAACAAGGCTTAAAACATAATAAACTGTCTTTAAATTTACAACTAAAATTATAGTTATTTTTCGGTGCTCATTTTTCTGATGATAATTATTGTTGGGAAAAAATTATAAAACTGAGACAAATTACAATGGTACTTTAAAAATTGCAGGTAAATTGCAGGGACATCATTTCGGGGTTTTACTGTAGTTTCATTCCACATTAATTTATAATTTTCACTAGTGACAGAGTTTCATCATGACAGACATCAGTCTGACGATATCGGTCATGAATTAAAGCGGAATTAAACTATTTAATAATATTTTTATTATTATAATGATATTTATCACCTCCAGTGCCTAGGTAGGCACACCGTCAGCTATCGATGTCTACATTAATGTTCGTACCAACTATTTTTTTTTGTACCACAACAATATTACAATGGAAAATTTGAGTTTTCTATGGGATAAATAGAATATGCACACAATTTTGTTTCTAAAGATGTTTAATTACAGGTTACCGACGGAAGCTTTTAATTTTCATACAAATTTACACATTTTCATACCTAAATTTTGATTTTAATTTATACTTGTATGAGTGTTTGTATTAGTGTTTTTAATCGCCAATTGCAGTCAATTACAGCACAAAACACCTAGGCTTCAGGGAATCACATTCAATTTATGTGTTCTCACCGGGAATCAAATCCGGAACCTTCCGGGAGTGGATCAAATGTCTAAGCCATTACACCACGGAGGCCGCCTTATACAGGGTGTTCTTTAAACCCTGTCACATCCGAAACCACGATGATCAGTACAGACAGGGTGTTCTTTAAACCCTGTCACATCCGAAACCACGATGATCAGTACAGGCAAGAAGACTCCCCCTCTCCTTTCCTTGTTTCTCCAATGCAGAAGTAAGCAACCATTTGCTTTTTTGAAGTTTTATTTTTTTGAATTTTATTTGTTCCAAAAAAATATTTTAATGTGCCAATATGTCTTCTTGCTCATACTGATCATCGTGGTTTCGGATGTGACAGGGTTTAATGAACACCTGTATATGAAAATGTTATTTCCATCGAGTAGATAAATCATAATTTTATTTACAAATTCTATATTTGGCTTAGAAATGCGAGGACTTCAACCAACTCACGCGCGACAATGTCAGAGTTGAGGTGTCTGTGGGCAAGCTGCTGCTGGAGGCAGGCGGGGGGAGAGGCGGCCAGCGCGTGCGAGGCCACAGCTCTGACCATGGCCGGTCCCGGGCGGCGCCGCGCCATCAGGGGACCCCCGATGCCCTGGACGGCACTCCCGCAGTTTGCAAACTGGACGCACAAAGAGAAACATGACTTGGTATTTTTATAAAATAAACATTAGACTTATGTAGGTATGTTAATTATTTATTTTATTTTGTTTTAAGAAAACAACAGCATTACAGAAAATATTTACAACAACAACAAACCATAATGCCATTTCACCGTAAGGGTAGGCAGAGAGGATAGAATGCCACATCACTCTATCTTTGCACACAGATTTTAAATTTAAGTATATAAAATTATTTACACGTGATTTTTTTAATTCACTAAAAAATACACAATATTTTTTAATGAAATCATCGAAATTAGGTCAAAATATACCGTAATATAGTACACATAAATACATGTATTTGCTTTAACTTTCAAAGTTCAAGAACCAATTATTCTTACGTTTTTTTTTAAATGATAATTGAGTTTCGAGTATTTTAATTTATTTTTTTCATATTTTGTTTTTGTAAAAGCTCTTTGGGTGTTAATAAATAAATAAATTATCTCCAATTGAGGACGTTTTCACCGAGCAAAATATCAACAAAAAATAAAATTCTAGATAAATACGATCCACTTTATTACTGAAAAATGTGAAAGATGACAGATTGCAGAGTTATTCCAGCGTTACGCTGTGTCAGGCCCAGGTAAAAGTTTCTATGGTCGCTATCCCAGCTCTATAATTTAATGTGAGGTTTATAAGATATACTTTTTACTATTCTACGATTATGCGTAGGCATAATTTTATACCGGGTTTATAAGTAAGGCCCGTACGAGTATACTGATAAGAAATAATTTTGCCAAGTAGGTGGATGAAGTATTATTGAAAGAAAAATCTCACCTGTTTAGCCATGGCCTGGGACAATTTCTCAGCCACCGCCTTGACCAAGAGTTCGCAGTTGTGGTTAGGAAGAACTTGTAAGGCCTCTCGGAGTATATCTGTCTTAGTATCCCTGCAACATGTGGCAATTGTAATAAAATTGTCTCTCAAAATGACCATAAAATGGACCAATAAAATGGACCAATAAATTGGAAGTAAAAGGATCCATCGCTCACCTGGAATCAGGTCCCACAGGAGAATCCGAAGCTATGAGAACGTAAAGATGTCCCAGAGTTGTTAGCACCAATTTGATTATTTTTAATAAGTATAAATTTCCACTCCTGAAATAAAATTCAACGATTGATTATCATATTTTTAATTTGTTTAACCATCGCTATGGTATTTTATTGAAAGAATAATAATATTTGTTTTAATTTAATAAGACCTTGATTACAAAGAGATGACAATGGATTTATCCAAAACAAAAAAAAAACATTTTTACAGAGCTTAATCTAAGCATTTTTTTCAAATTCAGCAAAATGGCGGCCTTAGAATATAAACTTATGGATTTTATTGCCCCTTAAGTTGGTTTATATCTCATATTAAAAAAATATATATTTGAAGGATTTTGAAAAATTTTACTCCTACGTTAAATTATTATTTTGCAATAATGGAGTCTTACATTTAGGTGTTTGTAATTTGCATTTAAGTCTGAAAGATATGATGGATTCAATTTCGTTTCGTCTTTAATTATTTGAATGATAGATATTTAAAAATATATATGGAAACATGAAATTTTGAAAGTGAATATATGATGAGATGTAACAAAATAAAACTCACTGCAGTGAAAACACTGCATAGTGAATAAATATTTGAAATCAACCTTGTTCAAAATTGAACCTTGAAACCTCGGCCATCCCCAGTACCTGAGTGTGTAGGACGCTCCCCCCTGCAGGAAGGCCGGGGAGCCCACCGAGTCCAGGAACAGGGGGGAGTGGCGCACGCAAGCCAGCTGCGTGCAGAGCCAGCGCTCCTGTAGTGGATCGGCCGCAGGCATCACCATGCTGTACAGCACCTAAAAATTTTGATATTTTATTTTTAGCTAATTTAAAGGTTTTAAAAACCCTTCATAAAGTGACATTGAAGATCAAAATATATTAACAGCAGCACAATGGATTTTTCTGGGTTATTATGCCGTGTGTTGTTTGTACTCTTTTCCGTCATTTTGGATCACATTAGTGTCCATCATCAAGGTTGATGTTGACGTCAACCCCGATAGAATATAAAGATAGATAGAAGAACTCATTGTGCATTTGAATGGCTTTAAAAATCGTATAAATTAAAAATTAACAGGACTTTTAAACCCATCCGTGTTGCTGTGCCAATGTTTTTTTTTTGTTTATTTATTGACGGACTTATGCAGTCCATTCCAACAATGGTAAATACAATTTCTTATAATAAACACAGGTACTAATAAAATAAAAAACAACTAAATAAAATTAAGCTAAGACAAAAAAAAATATTTTTTTTTTAATGTTTGCCACGAAGTCGACACACAAGCTACAATTCGTGTGCAAATGCAGTTCCTTAAGGAGAGGGTTCCTGTTAGTTCCGGACAAGAGTAACAAAGAGAATAAATATATTACCTCTATATTATAAGCTACATTTGGTGGAGGAGGTCCATACAGCATTTGCCGCAATACGGACTCATCCTCACTGACTAGAGCTGCAGATAATTTTTCCACCTGAAAAGAAAAAAGAAGTTTGACATAATCATCATCAATTATTATTTCCGTTATAAGTTAAGTGATTTATTTACAAATTTATAGTCCATATGCTTTTATATAAATGAGTGTATACATATTTCCTCTTTTTCGCAGTCTAAATAGTGAGTATTGGTTAGCAGCAAAGTCCCGTATATTGTCCTCCAGTGCGCCCTATTGTCTGCAGTCCTCTTCAGCTCAACATATGAGGTGCAGTTCAAGTCACTACCGTCGGGGAGCTCTCTGAGATTTGTCCCCTCAGCCATTCCCTGTATTATGTCATGTAGGAGACCCTCATGGCGTAAAATGATGGTTTTGATTAGGTGCCTCCCTTCTTCGATTTTACTGAGAACCTCATCATAAGTGATGAGGTCTCTCCAGGAAATTCTCAATATTCAGTAACACCGCATTTTAAAGGCGTCTAGTACTTTTCTATCTCTTTGTGATTGCAAAACAATTACGTGATGATATTACTTCATCGAAAATCGTTATTGTTATGGAAAAAGAAATGCCAAAATCTAAATGACAGATGAAATTCCAAAGATTTTTAGTGATGATATAGTAAAAAAAAAGTGATACCATAAAAAAAAAACCTAATATTTGGGGAAAAACATCATTGTTTGTATTTTTTGAGAATTCAAATGATTTTAATTTCAAATTCTAGAAGAAATTACAAAATATCCCAATATTTTGAATGAAGTTAAAAATATGTAAAAATATTCATAATTCTCAATTTATTTCGGGTACCGCAAAACATTCTCATTTTAAAAAGTGAATATATTTTACCGTGTGCTGGTGCGCAGGTAATATCTGTGTGAGTTGGTGGGCCGCGTCCCTCAGGTACGTGTGACCGCGGTCACTACCCGTCTGTTCCAGCTCCAAGATGAAGGGGATCTGCCATTCACCACGGGACAATATCTGCAGATAGAATGACTCTTAAAACATAAGATAATTTTGTATGTTACCAAGTAAGCAATTACAAGTGCACGTTCTACAACACGGTCTCACAGCACAGTTCCATGTGATGCCATTTAAATTTTACAGAAACCTCCTACAGCACGTTAGAACTTGTGAAAAGTCCAAATAATAATATAAAAAAGCATTAATCAAATTATATGTCTGACCAAAGACCCAGATGAGCCAAATAAAGCAAGAAACTAGGTTAGCAAGGGTTGACAGTAGAATATGACTGTATGGGATGAGAGCCAGGGCGTAGCCTAGTACCAAAGAGTTCCAGAAAAGGAAAGCAAGCTGGTTCGCTAGGAGAGCCCTGAGTGGGTGTCCTTACCATAAAGTACCAAGAGATAGGTAAGCAGAAGGATAAGAGGACGACCCGGAATACTCTTGACTTCTGGAGCTAGAAATCCGCCTTATAAAGGCCAAAATCGAGGGGGGGGATGAGAAATTTAGGGGTCTCGCAGGGCATGAGGTCAGTGCAGGTGGCTGGAGGGCATCGCATTGGAATGCGGCCGAATACGCAAACCTTTACCATATGTTAGAGGAGTTGTTCTTACGTAACTATCTCGTAAGAAAATGATAACAATATGCGAAAAAATGTATAGGGAAAAGGTGGGTGCTTTTAACTGTATTATATGTGAATATGACATTTTTGACTAACAAACTAATTGAATTTATTTGTAACTAAACCCCCCTTTTTGTATTGGCTCGGAGTCTTATATTACACGGTTTCCTATAACATAATTTCTATTAACACATAATGAGGAAGTTCAGTGGTTTTTAAAAAAAAAAATATTTGTTAATAGACTGTTTAACTAAGTCAATTTTCTTTTTTTTAATTTTTATATATTGTATTATCGGCGCTACGATTTTTCAAAGTTTTGTATTTCTGAAATAACTCCGCGTGTAACGTCAGAGGTTCATTTCCACTTATTCTCATTCAGTTCTTCCCATTGGTCCAGAAGTGACAAGCAGACCGGAAATCTTCCATAGCTCTCAGATCATAGGTCGATTCACACGAACCAGTGACGTCATTTAAAGTAGTGCGTTTTTATCAAAATATTTTTTATTATTTTTTCTGTACATTTTCAAGAAACTTTGCCTTACAATTTAATGCTCTAATTTTTACCCCACCTAAGAAAAAAAAAATTGTATCCAATTTCCCGTAGGGCTGAAGTTCCTCATTGTGAAACACACTCAATGTGATTTTTCACAAAAACAGCGCTCTACAAATTTGACGATTATTAATACTAAAGCTCGCATTAAAGAAAATGGTACAAAATCTTGTGAAGTTTTTTGTAGAATAATTACTCTTGTACCAAATCTTAGGATATTTCATTTGACATTTTACAGAGGGCAGTTTCCGAGATTGAAAATCACACATTAGCATGTGCACTACGTAGATGTTTTCGGCACCATGACAGATAACAGGCAGTTTCATAGTTGACAAAACGAGCTATCTTGTGACAACGCGTACATAAAAAGGGGAAAAAATAACTTACCACTCCGGGTAGGGCAGACTCGGGGAGGGCTGGTGGGGGGGGAGAACCCATTGAGGAGTCACTAGAACTATCATTAGAAGATTGACCGGCTACACCGGTAGGGCACACCTAGAAATCAACAAAACAGTCAACTTACATTTGCAAATGGGGTCACTGTTTTATTCATTAGTGAAATAGGATTTTTTTATTTTATATTTTTAGATTTTCGGTATTGTAATTACATAAAATAAATATTTGGATAGCAATATTTTTACTTTAATAATAATAATAATAATGTTTGGATAATTTATATAGCGCCATTTTTGTGAAAATCACCTCAAGGGCGCTGTACAATAAATAAATATCCCAACACGTCTTGCAGCTACAGAGCGCATGGACGGTTGGGATTCTAGTTCCTCGTCTCCAATTATGATATATTACAAATATGATATATATGAGCTTGATAACAGAACGTCTTGCAGCTACAGAGCGCATGGACAATAAGAAATCTAGCCCCTATTTACATTTTTATTTTTAAATTTTTTATTTGACAGTGAAGATTAGAGTTTAAGTGATATTTTTAAAACGAAATAAAAAGCAAATTTACAAAATTAGAAGTTAGATAACAACAAGTCTTGCAGCTACTAAGCGCATGGACGATTGGAAAGATGTTTTTGGTTTGAGACAATATGAAGTAAAAGAAGTTTTGTAATTGTGACGAGATATATGATTTTTTAAAATTGAACTATTTAAGAAATTGGTTTGTACCTTCCCCGTGATAATAAATTTGTCTCGAATGGGGATTTCCGATAAAAGTTTTCTATCTTGACTAGGATCCAGCAATTCCCCATTCAAACAGAGTTCTAATTTCACACTGCCACCGGACGCTCCCTTTAACCTGAAAAATAAATACAAGCCTACATAAACAGGGTACTAACAATGTTTAAATCAATAGGATTTTGGGCCAGACGGTGTGAAAGCCCCTTGGTCAAGTAATTATTTTTCCAAAACTGCCAACTCATGCATGACATCTGAGGCATTTTTATTTATTTATTTTATTGGGTAAACAAACAGTAATTACAAAATATATTGACAATTTCTTTATATATTATTAGTGAAGAACAAAAAAACAAAAAATTGCAGTGAAACTCTGAAATTATGCCCCGCAATTTACGTATAATTGAATGTCCAATTGAATTTTGTATTTTTTAGTACATTTAAAACCTAGTTTTACATTTTTTTTCCCCGCAATAAATTTGGAATCCGCACCGAAAACTGACTTAATAATTTAATTGCAATTTTAAAAACAGTTTACTTTGTTTTACAGACACTTACTGGCGCCATTTTTTATGTTTTTGACAGCTCAAGAGTCTAAAATTGGCCTCTAGTCTCCGTCATTATACCAATTTGATGGTTGGAGAAATTTACTATTTTTTTTGTAGGTGCCTTGAAAAACAAAATTCAGAGGTTTTACTGTACATAAATATTACGACTTTTTCATTGTATGAACTTACTTTCTATGTATTACAGTTCTAAGAGTGTGTAGGGTTTCATTGGAATGCGTATAGATGTCCATGTCGTCAAGTTGCTTAGGGCCAGCTTGAAATCTTATCGTTAAACCGCAGTGTCTGCCCCGTCCCGATCTGTTCAATGAACAAACAATATTTGAGTGTTAGTGCGTAAACGGTTAAATTTATAGAAATTGGGGATAATGTTTTGGGGCTTACCTATACAATGGTAATATTAGCCTATCTGCCGTGAACCTTCGGTCACATTCTTCTACATATTCAGTCAGCACCCTAAGTACCCGGCATAGTCGGATGCAGCATATTGTCGCCTCTGAAAAGAAGAAAAATTATTGAAATAATCTTAATAGTGTTAATTGGTAGCAGCGGGGGCAGCCGGTAAAGCATTTCTCATCATTTACTTATATGGTATCCACAATATTTTACAATACAATTTACAAGTTTTAAGCAAATATATTATTTTCATACTTACGCACCCATACAAACGCACCCTCTCCCTCTTTCATTCCCACACACACATGTATCCTCTCCCTCATTCATTCACGCATACACACATTCACATACACATGAATACAAACGTCACACAAATACAATTACTAAACTTCTTTTCTTATATATTATGTGTCATTATATTTACAGTGGATTTTTTTAATTGGCTTTAGTATTTTTAAGATTTTTCTAATTATTTTGTTTATGTAATAGCTGTAAAAATCCCAAATAAAATGAAATAAAATAAAATAAAATTTTGAGTTTGTCCAAATTTTTGTAGACAAGGACTGGATTCAACTCCCTGGGGAGCTGTTTATATTAACCTACTACAACAGAGATGAAGAACATTTAAGAGAAGGTAATATATTCCTTCAATTCTTTCATCTGTTGATGTTTGTGAAGTTAAAGAGCTGAAACCTTTATTTATACGGGTGAGATTCATCTAATTGAATTATTTCACCTACATACTAGGCAACGCCTGAAAATATTATTTTTTCAATTTCTATACTTCTTCATGGACCAGGTGGATTTATCAACAATATTTTGAGTTTGTCCAAATTTTTGTAGACAAGAATGAATCTCACCCGCATAAATAAAGGTTTCAGCTCTTTAACTTCACAAACATCAACAGATGAAAGAATTGAAGGAATATAGATGTTCAAATATAGGCAGAATGGTGAATGTTACACAGTGTGTAAAGTGGCCACTTAAACCAGCCATTGACAGATCATAAGCCCTGTAGATGCCTAGACTTCTATATTACCTTCTCTTAAATGTTCTTCATCTCTGTTGTAGTATGTTTTATTTTATTTTATTTTATTTCATTGGAAAGCCAACAGACATTTATACATTTATAAGAATCAGTTATACCATAAATACATATCATAAAGTCCAATTAGAGGCTTCCACATAATATTGTTATTGTAAATGTTGTCACATAAAATAACTAATCATACAAAACTTATAATATTACTAGAAATGTAAATGAATATTGGTCACACAGTTGCACATTACAATAAATAATACAACTATAGTTGACCATACAGTGTTCATTTATTATGTGCCTACATACAGAACTGCACATCACCTGCATAATATAGGCTGCGGATTCAAGGCGCAACATCATAACTTGAATTATTTTTGGAAATTTCACTTTTAAAGGAAGTTAAAGATATATTATTAATATCAATACAATTTAATTTTTGATTACACATATGGCAGGTTCTATTTACAAATGAATTTTGAAAAGATTTAGTTTTACATTTAGAAATTTTAAAAAGAGATTGGTTTCTGGTCTGCGTTACTGGGACTCTAAAATTAATAAGTGACAGAATCTTAGGGCAATCTATCATGTTATTCAAAGTTTTATACATAAAAATAATGTTAGTATTATTATATTACTATTACTACCACCTCTTAAAGAAATAATACACTTCTCTGATTAACGAAGAAAAACGTACATGATAGAACAGATTTCCATTTAAAAATACGAAACAAAATAAATCAAATTTTCACAACTTTAGTGACATTCAATGTTTAAAAAGTAGCCAGCCCGTTGCGTAGCCTTTTTGATGACAAAATAAGATGGAAAGTAACACTTCTTAGCCAAGAGAGAGAAAAGTGGATCTAAGGACTGACCGAAAAAGGGGAAGGATAAGGGAATCAGTGTGGTTTATGAAACATGTTCACGGAGACCTGGTCTGCATTCAGGATTGTGTTTTAAAAAGTACCACGGAGAAAAAATATTGATAGTCATAAAATTGACAGTTAAAGATTTTATGTTTTACATAAATCCTATTGGTAAATAAATTTTCTTACTTTTCTTTTTGTAACTCAATATTCTTTTCTATCCTTTCACAAGAATTTATTTCAGAGCTAGTTCAAACAGTGCGTGTAAAATAAAGAGCGCAAAGGAATAACCCTTTGCACTCAAATGCCGTCACAGAGGCGAGATGTACGGTTTGCCATTTTACTCGAGGATACTCGGTTACTTACGCTCAGGTGTGGTGGCAGCCTGAAGAGCTGCCCTGGCCTGCTGCAGCCTCTCGCAACACGCGCCCGTGAAGGCCTCGTGGTGGGCGGCGGCTGCCAGCCGGGCCCCGGGACTGGCGCACACTTCCCTCATCAGCTCGATGCCGCGCACAGCGATCTCCTCACGACACTCGCATATCACCTGGATTGGAAAATACACCGTGAATAATGGCACCATTCCGTATTCAATACATCATTAATTGCTATGGACACCGGCCGCTACAAAATGGAAACCGAGACCAGACTTTCTCCGTTCAGAGCTGGTACCAGATGTGTAACGCAATGTAGTTATCACACAAAACAGAAAATCAATTCATTTATTGTAACAGATAAATTCAATCAGTATTGTCTGTATTTCTCATTATTATATTCTACATCTGTTATAGTTAATAAAGTTATAAAATAATAAAAAAACTCCATGTAATATGTATGTGAATCATCAACCTATACAACAAAACTTTTAATAAGTCTAATTTTAATAAAATCATCTTTACATGAAAGCCATTCACTACAATGCCTTTTTAGTATTTTTTGAACAATTATTAAATAAAAAAAACCCACTTAAATATGCTTACCCTCCACAGATAATCTAAGCCTATATTGTGACAGATAAATTCAATCAGTATTGTCTGTATTTCTCATTATTATATTCTACATCTG
Source organism: Micrasema longulum (assembly GCF_059751315.1). Taxonomy (NCBI): domain Eukaryota; kingdom Metazoa; phylum Arthropoda; class Insecta; order Trichoptera; family Brachycentridae; genus Micrasema; species Micrasema longulum. The sequence continues at coordinate 30,564 of NW_028277291.1, forward strand.
CTATAGTTAATAAAGTTATAAAATAATAATAAAACTCCATATAATATGCAAGTGAATCATCAACTATACAACAAAACTTTTAATAAGTCCAATTTTAATAAAATCATATTTACATGAAAGCCATTCACTACAATGCCTTTTTAGTATTTTTTGAACAATTATTAAATAAAAAAAAAACCGCTTCAATATGCTTACCCTCCACAGATAATCTAAGCCTATTAGATCTGCTTCTTCCATTTGATAGCCTCTTCGCCTTAATTTAAGATTACCCTCTTTAGCATTCACAGCCTTGAAGAACCTAGAAATTGATAAATTAAAAAATAAATTCGGATTTGCTTCTTCATCCAGCAGTGGCACATTAACATAGGATTATTGAACATTCAAACACACTGCACACATTTTTGTAATCTGCAAAGTGATACATCTACAAAAAAACAAAAGAAAAAAATTATAAAAATAAAACAAAACATTGGTGGGACTCAAATGGCTAATGACCCAATCAATTTTTCTACCATCGATAATAACATTTCTTAAAATGTTAATATTGAACAGCTAAAGAGATTAAAAGAGCTTAATTCATTGACGAGATTATGTAGTCTCTGAATAGATGAGTGAATGTAATAAACATAGATTTTCAAATATAAAATAGTGCTGCTTGTGTTTGTCTCATATGAGTTTTAAAAACATTCAAAGTTTTGAGATTTGTTTGATCAAGGACATTAATTGACAAAGGAAAAGTTGTCGAGGTTAAAGAAAAAGAGAAAAGTGATAATCAAGTAAAGAGATCTCGGAGTTGTGAACTTGTGATCTTAAATGGGAATAACAAATTGTCAAACATACCAATTCCCTTCTATACCTAAGAAGGAAAACATGCTCCTACATTTCCCACGACTTGCTCCTGAAAATTTATAAAGTGTATGCTCGTCCACTCCTGAAGAATGCCTACCAAATCTAAAGTTCCTATTTAAGAACGACATAAGAGTTATTGGAGAATGTCTAGAGAATGGCAACTAAAATTGTAGTTTCTCTAAGGAATATAACATACATATGACGACCACTTAAGGGAGTTTGGTTTGAGTTCATTATAAAAACGGAGGCAGCATGGTGACTTGATTGAAACATTCTAAATCTCAGTAGAGCAATATAATGTACTGTAGTTGAAATCAATGTTGTCATTAATTAAAATTGGACACTACCTTCTACACATTCAACTCCAAGCCTGGTATTCCAAATACTCCAAATACTTTTGTATGTAAATAAAGTGTTTTCTACGGCCGCGAGAGCGGTTCAGAATAGCACTCCAGGAAGAACTCCATGACAAACCAAGTTGCGGAGCAATGGAATAGTCTTCCGGGAATGGGATTGGTGAAAAATGAACAACCGCCAGTATGAACACACAAAACCAATTTATATTCTACATATTCACAGTGCATTTGATTTAAACGCATTGGCTTAATATCTGCTGGTGTTTATAGTAAAAATAAAAATATTAACCTCTCAAAACACTTGATGCCACTGTGTGTTAAGACACAGGGATCCAGGGTTAGGATATTCTGCTTAAAGAATAGCAGGTTGATGCCGGGATCTAGGTCAGGCTCCTCTCCCATGAGTTTGCTGAACCAGCGAAAGCACGCTTCTCTATCGTCGGGAGAAACCGCTCTCTCCGCAAGGCACACCCATATCTGCTTCGCCTGTTGAACAATTTTTCATCCAATCAGAATTAACTTCTACTCGAAGATGCACGATGAAGATGAAGAGTGGAAAAACCAGTCCATGAGAAATACAGGAATTTTTAAACGGGTCAAAAGACATGGCTGGATTTCTCTCCCGGGAAGTTATCAGTTTGAAAACTTTTTAGAGAATGTTATTACGTTGCTGTGTCTGGGCATATAAAAATACAGTTTTGTACGTTAAAAAGAACCAACACCCTGGATGAGCGCTTCAAACTTAATGGCTATTCTCAGGTAGAAATCCTGAAAAAAAACATTCAAGCGGAGATTAGTCCGCTGTGTAGTGCAGTGGTTGGCATGTTTGCCTATTACGCTTGAGGTCACGGGTTTGATTCTTGGAATGGTGGACAAAAAATATTGAATTTAAACACTGAGGGTGTTGGTTGGGCAAGGCGTTTATGCGGTCTAGGGGGGCGATGGCTGACCTACAGGTTACAGTATACTTCCTGATTAATGAACAGAAAACGTAATAAAAAATTCCAAAAAAATGTTTACCTGCTCAGCACACAACCACAGCTGTCCGTCCTTCAGCAGAAACCTGAGAAAGCCGAGTCTCTCTTGTATTTGCAATACGTGAGGGTACCTTCCGTCAGGGAGCCAAGTGTCCCAGTCCAAATCAGGTTGTTCTATAAAATGGAAACAACGAGGTCAGGGAACCATTCTTTCTTACATTCCCTGTCAGTTCCAATACAAGAAGGTGCTGGATATGAGACAACTGTACCTAAAAGAAGCACTTACACACTTCTGGTCAAACAATAAGGAGAGGTCTCAGCGGAATGTCCGTACAAGGTTTTCCCAGAGCATGAATTGACATACCCTAAACCCGTACAACTTTTTCTCAGAGACATCTCTCATTTATCGCATCGAGAGTGTTCAATATTTTGGAAGAACGTATTAAGCTCTCAAGGACAAAAATTATTTTCTAGAAATGAGTTAAGGATTGGATTTTCCTTAGTGGGAGGGATTTGAGTAGGAAACTCCTTGATGATTTTCCAAATGCTTGAGTTTACTGTTTACCATATTGATGTGCTATATATATGTTTATTTAAATATTTTTTATAATTATTTTTGATGTTTCTAATCCTATATTTGTGGTGATATACTCATGTGTCTGTGTCATATAATTGCTTATCCCGTTTGAACACAAGACTTTTAGTCCCATGGAGTTGGGACTTATTGTCTCAAATTATATTATATAACTATTCCAACCCAATCTTCTGAAGATGATTTGCTCTTTTTGATAAAAATATGTTGGTCACTTTATTTTTTAAGTTGGGCAGAGATAAACTAAATATATCAAAATGTGATGCATATTCATTCCCGGTATTCTGTAATCCAACAATAGGTGAGTTATATTGAGCTACCGTTCGAGAATTTTGACAATAAAATATTGTAGATGTTCTGCTTAATCTAGGTGGTACATAGAATGAAATCAATTTCAGTAGATCAGGGGTATCAAACATTGGTTTTATTATTTTATATAAAGTCCTAAGATCGGTCGATGTTCTTCGTTCTTGCAATTTAGTTAATTTAAGAGAGTCTAAAATTTTTTATAATTTAATTGATTAGTAGAAAAACCCATCTTAAAATTAATATATCTAAGAAATTTATTCTGAATTCTCTCAATAGAATCTGAGAAAGTGATTTGATAAGGTGACCATATTGGAGAATTATAATCTAGTTGGCTTCTAACTAGAGATGTGTAAAGATATTTTAATGTATTTATATTATTAAAATCTTTTCCAGTTGTAAGTACAAATCCTAATAATTTTACAGCTTTGTTAGATATTTTAATAATGTGCTCTTTAAATAATAATTTTACATCGAACAAAACACCCAGATCGCTCACGGTAGAAACATCAGTAATTTTAATTTGATTCAACATGTAATTAAATAGAATCGGATTTTTTATTTTATAGAATCTCATAGCTTGACATTTGCTTATTTGCTTATTATATAATGTTGCTAGACCTATCACCATTTATAATTGTTCCCGGCGTGAAGTGCTTAGAGTAATAACACGCCACTGGCTAATAGTCGCGCATACGGACAAAAACCATTGTACGATTATCAACTAACTACAGTGTAAAGCAATACAATGGGCCGTAGGTACTCAGGTCAAGAATTACAAGTGCAAACTGAAATCGTCCGTTACACGTTTGGTGCCAAACTAAAAACCAAATAAAAAATTTGGAACACTTTTGTTCTATGTAATAGAGCTTCTGGTGAATTATTACTCTGGGGTTATGTGTTAATTATTATAATAATCCACTAAGTGAATTTAAAGAATTACATTTTTATTACTTTTATATAAACAATACAATACTTCGGTAGTCAGATGGCAGAAGGGACCATTTGTAATTTTAAAAAATGATGAGAAGATATGAAATAAGACTCAATTTCAAGACTTTATTCCATAAACTAATATATTTAAAGTTCCCGGCATTAAATATCATACGTCGGCATTTAGAAAAAGAGCTTTAGCTATATTCGGTAGTGTAGAGCTTCGTCTTTGTCATACACGTGTCACGTGTTATGCCCGTCAATGGTTGTTCAGTGTTCTTAACTCTTAAATCCTGCTGGCTCAAAAAAATACACGCGTGGCGATGGCGGGTCAGATAAGACCCAGTTTTAAAGGTCGCCTTTTTTGTAATTTTTCGTGAAGTTTTCAATATTATTCAACCATCAAAATATGTATTGAATCCATATAAAGACATAGGGTAAATAGATTATGTTAAGTAAAATGACGGGCATAAAATTTACTCTTTTCGTAATCAAGAATGTTCAATATTACGGGTCTAATCAAACCAATCTCCAGTGGGTATAAATTAAATACGAATGGGACAATTTTAAATGTATTAATTTTTTATGACAAACAATTGATTATGTGTAAAATTGTCATTGTAGTAGACAAATGTGCTCGTGTTTTTTTTTATATACTAAAGATTCTTAGTATAAAAAAGGATAAAAAAATACATATGCTGAAGGGATATTTAAAAAAATAATTATAACAATGAAAACTCTAACAGCCATGCGCTTACTAATACCATGATCGTGTGACAGAGACGACGCTCTACAATATCAAGTTAGCCCAAATGGCCGACAGTATCTTTCAGTACAATATTTAATGCCGGGTACTGAATATATTTTGAAAGACATTTTATCAAATACTCGAATGTTATATTTTTGAAAAATGCCATATTGATATTTTACTCAATTGTGACACGCAGTTGACCTAAAGAACAAAGTCTTTATATCAATAAATTACGACACAGAATGTTAAAAAATGTGGCAATAGAAATACTGCTAAAAGAAGGCAGTTCAAAAAGTTATCATAAAATAACAGTTTTATTTATTTTTCTAATTTACGCATTTCAAAACAGGCTGCTTAGTAAGCATCGAATTAGTGTGTGGGGTACGGTGGTATCGAGTCACCTTTGAACACCGCCCGTGCGTGGTCCATGTAGGCGGTGAGCGAGTCCGTCACGAGGATGACGAGCGAGTGCTGGCTCTGCAGGCGCTCGATGACCGCCTGGCGGCACGGGGGCGGCGCGGGCGCGCGCGGCGCCCCCGCTCCCGGGCCCCCCGCGCCGCCTGCCCCCGCCGCCTCGTACAGGCTGCAGATCTCGCGCATCTGCTTCAGCGCGGGCAGCGCCCAGTGCTCGGAGGCCTTTAGCTCCTCCACACACCTGGGGAAATCAATATAGATAAAAATCTCGGGAGAAAAAGATTTAACCCTCTCAGACTAGAGTTCATTAAATTATTTATTTTTTTATATACAAGAAATTAACGATTTATTTGCTCACATACCTACCGAAATTAAAAGCGGTGATTTATTTTTTAATTACTGGTATCACTAATTAGTAAGACTCTTTTTTTCTGATTATGTTGGTAGTCGCCATGAGAAAGAAACGTTTATATTTGGTTTGGCAGCTGGCTTTAGTTATAAAGTCAAAATACTGCCTGACAAATCATTTTCAATTGCTCAGGTCAAATATGTAAATTCCAACATGATCAGAAAATAACACACTTTCATATGGTGTAATGAGGAACTTCAGCCCTATGGGAAATGGGATACAAAAAATGATTTCTTACGCGCAGTAAAAAAATAGAGCATTAAATTTTAAAGCAAAATTTCTTGAAAATGTATGAAAACAATGATGAAAAATATTTTAATAAAAATTAACTACTTTGAAGGATGTCACTAGTTCATGTGAATCAACCAATGATATAGGATACTTGAAACAATAGTATATCTTCGATTTAAATTTCAAAGCTGTAAAGGAAAACATATTTTTTTATGTGTACAACTTTAACATTTTTTTTTGCTCTCTCAAATAATTTACACTTAAAAATAAACTGTATACATATACATGACCACCAATCTCACATATTTGTGTTTATTCGAATAAGGAACTTCAGCCCTACGGGATAAATGTTTTCTTGCGCACGGTAAAAATTGTACTGCAAAATTTCCTTTAAATGTATGAAAAATATATTTGAATAATAACAAGTACTTTGAACGACGTCACTAATTAATTTTTTTTTTTTTACAATATGTATAAGAGGTAAAACAAAGTATACAAAACAATAAAGGATGATTACATAGCAGTGAAATACATATTAACAGTAAAAATAGTTTTAAAAAATCACACAAGGGCATGCCTGTTCGAGGGTATAAAAGAAATGTTTATGAATGATCCTATTATAAATAGACAGGTATAACATTTTTGTGTAATATGAGAGATAGAAAAGAAAATATTCTGTAAAATATTATAAGGTACTTTTTTATTTTATAGTAATTTAAAAAGGAAATAGTCCTTATTATTAACCCATTGCAACACAAAGCCGGCGAATCGCCGGCCAAGGTCAATTTGTCACTAACCCACAAAGCCGGCGATCTGCCGGTTTGTCTTTAAAGTGATTTTTGTCACATTAAAACTGGATGACAATAACCTTATTCTTAAAAATGGCATAAATAAGTATATTTCTGTTACTGATTTCACAATGAAATGTAATAATTACAATTTATTACAAAATTTTAATTTAGTCTTAATGTTATTGGAATAAAAAATGTGTAGAAATTAAATAGTGTGTTGTATGAACAAACTATGTCATCTTTATTAGTAGTGCAATGGGTCGAAGGACAACAAAATATATAATATGATTCAACAAATGATAAGAGAGTTATGGAAGATTTCCGATTTGCTTGCCGTCAATGGACCAATGGGCAGAACTGATCGAGATAAGCGGAAAAGAACTTGGGACATCACACGCGGGATAATTTTAGAAATACAAAACATTAAAAAATCATAGAGCTGATAATGCGATACATCAAATTAAAAACAATAAAATGGTTTAGTTCAGTAGTCTATGAACAAATAATTAAAAACCACTGAACTTCCTCATTAAAAATATATATAATTTTATTTCAAGTACTAAATTATTTTTTTTTGGCAGCGTAAATAAAAAAACTGATAGTTTCACTGACATGACATTGTAAAACCTGAAATATAAGCATTTTGTTTGTTGTAGTAAGAATGAAGGAAATTCAACTATTGATTCAGGCTTATTAAATTAGGGTAGGATTATGAAACGGCGGTACATTTCTTACATCGAAATGAATAAACAACATACTTATCCAGCCACAGGGTCTTCTGCGCATCTCTGTCTTGACAGCAACTATAGTCCAGGATCTTTACATGATTGTTTAAGGCCACATCCATCACCTCGGTGCATATCTCATTCGAGTGTGCCAAGTTCCAAAACAGAACCAGCACCTGGAAATAAATAAATAAATATTTTATTAATTTACCAAGGCCGATCAAATACGGAAGACGGGACTGACTGAATTTGGCGGCCTCCGTGGTGTAGTGGTCAAAACGCTTGACTCACGCTCGGAAGGTTCCGGGTTCGATTCCCGATGAGAACACAAAAATCAAAAATGAATTTTTCTCAAGCCTGGGTGTTCTGTGATGTAATTCACCACTGTAATTGGGCCTACTGGCCTGTAGTGGTGCAAAAATAAATGAAAATGAAAAAAAAAATGAAAAAAACCTCCTTTTTAATTTTTCAAGAGAGCAAGAAAAAAAGTGTAAAACTGAGGAAAATGCTTAAGCGAGGAAACGAAAAATGTATGGAAAAAATAGGAATAACATAAAAAAACATATTTGCTACACCATAGTGTTCATATCTTCCAGAAAAAATTTAAAAACGTTGATAAGTGGAAATCGTCAATATTTTTTTTTTACCTATTTTCAATGTGATTTTACTAAAAATGTTTTTGTATTTTTTCAAACAATATTATGTAATCTGTTTTTTTTATTTGATTTAAAAACAGCATGTTAAAATTATTTTATGTGTGAATAAAACAAAAACGAAAATAGAATTTTGGATTTGCATAAAATATTTTTCCCATAAATGTTGGGAAATTTTATTTATACGGTATTACTTTTTTTTCTATAGCATCACTAAAAACAACTGTCATATAAATCGTGTCGCAATTTAATGATATTAAAACTTTATTGTTTCAAAACGTTTGTCAATTGCTTATCATGATTTGTACAAGTCCATATGATGTTAATGTTCAAATAAAAACTAAGACTAACTCTGAAGGAAGACACTTAAACAAAAAGGTCAATTACACTGCACCTGCTTTGAATTTAGGTTAAGACAATAATTTATCCTTTATTAGTTGTTTACCTGTTTTTATTCTTCATTCGCACGGTGACTAATTGATGGATAAATTGGTGGATAATTTTGGCTTTTTTGACACATCAAATGAATGCCAAATTTTTTTAAACGTAAAACAGGGCTGATGAATAATGTAAAAAACGTCAATTGGGGGGAATATTTGTATGAGAATGTATGAAGAAAAATGGATCCTGAAAATTTCGGCGTGAAAGGCAGGAAAATGTAAAATCGAGGAACGTAAAAACGAGGTTTTACTGTACGTATAATTCATACAGATAATTAAAAAATAAAACTGTTGGAGAAAATTATAATAAATGCTTACAAACATACCACTTCCTAAATTTCAAATGAAGATAAATAAACATTCTTATTTTTCCACAATGTTATCACTGTGAGAAAGATAAAGAAAACTCTTTACAAGCTTCAAAACTTCACAAATAATTTCCACTTTTTTAAGTGACAAAAATTTTGCTCCATCGAAATTTCATTACGATTTATTTTAATTTCAAGTCATTTTGAAGTGACTACTTAAAAGCCTATTTAAAATACGAGAAAGAAATAAGTCAATTTTAAAATGCCACTGAGGGCGGATTAAATTTCGACAGTACAGCACCATCTAGCGGTGAAGTTTAAAAATTTGAGGTAATTTATTTTACTGTGTTTAGGTATTTGATATTCATAGAGTAGTTTTCACATAAAATACCTTATGCGCCATAACACCATCCTTGTCATCTTCTGCCAATCTCCTGATAACTTCTAACAGTTTGTCGCTCTGCTTTTTGCTCGAAGTGGACCAACTCGCCTGCAAAATTAAAAACTCAGTCAGACTCCATCTGTATTTTTTATTTATTATTAATTATTCCAAAAATAATGGGCCATCACTGAAGTGACAAATACACTTTTCAGTATAATTTTACTAATGAGAATATAGATAAAAAAACTTGAGATACAGACAGAAAAAGTACAAAATATCTAAGAATAAAAAAGTTATACCCATCCTTATTCAACCACTATGCCTAGGTGTAACTTTATACCAGGTTTATAAGTAAAGCACACTGTTTCAAACTTTGCAAATATCTTTAATTTTTCTGTTTATAAATTTAAATTATAAAACATCTTTCTTTTAATTTGAACTATACATTAACTAAAGTTATAGTAATGACACAATTCATTTTACTTTTACCCGCCCCCATTATCCTTTTTTTATAGCCTTTTTAAACATTTTCTCATTTGACGACAGTGGAAGTAGGTTATTGAGTTCCTTTGACTGAAAATGGTGTAAGTTTGAATAAGTTTCAAGTTATTTTAAATGAGAGATGTAGATATATAATCAATGAAAATCGACTAAATGGGGGTTACGGATTCCATTCCCGGCAAGATCATGATCAGAAATGGTATTACGATAGTCTATTTTGTTAAAATTGATAGTAACTCTTGTTCTAACCATTAACCTTCCTCCACTTTCACTTATATCAATATTCATATCGGTTAGGTAATTTAATTTTACTCAAGTATTTTTAATTTTTCATTAGTCATCACCTTGAAGCAGTCAAACAGATGGTCGAGCTGGTCGGGCGTGAAGTCCCAGGCGAGCTTGGCCAGCAGGTCGTGCACGTTCTTCACGATGGCCTCGTGCTTGCCGTGCTGCGCCCCCCACACGGCGTCGAGGTCACTCTCCGTGAGCGCTCCCTCGCGCACCATGAAGCGCAGCATTTTCTCCAGCCGCTCTACATACTGCGGCTGGTGCAGCGAGTCGCGCAGCACTATCTCCAGCACGTTGTTGTCGCGGATCCATTGCTGTGAGCGGGAGTGGAAAAATTACTTTGAGATTCAACAATGCATATAAAATTTACATTTGAAGCACTAACTTTGTGATTATTCATATCCATCCAATAAAAAAGTCGTAACTCAAAAAAGCTGAATTTCCAGGAGAGCCACGTAACTAAATTAACAAGTATTAAAACCATGAATTTTTCAATGGGATTTATGTTTTCTTTTTACCTTTAAAGCAATGCCAATGTGTCATATAATATTAAGATTTGTCTTAAAAGGGGCTATGACAATTTTCAAATAAAATAGTTAATAAACTATATGACACTATTTGAAAAACACAAAAATTGCGGCAATAATTTCAATTATCGATTTAACTTAGCAACAAGTTAGTATAATGATAGAGACTAACTTCTTCAGACTCTTGCGCTGTCAGTTTTCAGGGGAGATTGCAATTTTTCCGACCGGCAAGTTAGTACAATGAATAGAGACTAACTTCATACTTTTGAGTTGTAAAAACACAAAAATGGCGGCAATAAATGTTCGCAAAACACATTAAACTGTCTTTAAAATTTCATTTTTTTATAAAAAAAGTTGGTACAATGATAGAAACTAACTTCAGACTATCGAGCTGTCAGTTTTTAATGCGGATTGCAAATTTCTCCAATGTTAATTGTGGGAAAAAAACATAAAACTGGGCTTTGTACTATAAGATTACAAATTCAATGGAACTAAAAAAATAGCGGGGACATAATTTCGGGGTTCCACTGTATTTATTTATTTATACATCAACGGTTCAAAGAACCTTTAACAAAAAATAATAATTTACAGAAATAATCATGGCAGAGCACAATAAATATGTAGTACATAATATGAAATAATGGAATAATTAAAACTAAAAAATTTAGTGAACATATAATAAAAAAAACAAAAAGTAAAAAAGAAACAAAACATCTCTAAATAAAGGATAACAATAACCCTGAGAAAATTTTATGTTCTTAATATAAATATAACATGGTAAAGTTGTGAATAACTAGATAATAATTTTAAAAAATAATACATTAGTATTTTTAAAAATTAAAGTTTTTTGAGCAATAAAATAAAAAAAACTTAAATTAACTAAATAATACATTTATTTAGTGAAATCATCATCATCAGTTGATCATCAGTATATTTTTTTTTTTTCAATTTTATTCTATCTAAAACAATATAAATAATTTCTTATTCTATTATACATTCTCCCGGTGCCGCGTTATCACTCTCCTTAGGAGTAATTTCAACACTTCAAGCACAAACATCTACAAATTTAATTTATTATTATAATGTGGCGTTTTGCCATCCCGTTAATTATTTTGTATCGCAGCGGTACATCGCCATTAAATATTAATATGTAATAGGTTATTTAAATGTGGTTTTTAACCTATTATTTGAAATATTTCAGTGTTTGGCTTACAGCGATGGTGGCAGATGTGAGCCAATCAGGTTTAGACTGTTGACTGACAGAACCGATGACTTGGTTGACCTCATTTAGGGCCGACATCTTCCCATTGAAGGACGGCATCTGTAGAAGCCGGAGAATCATCTTCAGGCGAAACATATCCAACCCTAGAAGACATAAAACATTTGAATGATCATAAATTTATTCCCAGTATTTAATTGAATTTACATTTATTGAGACACAAGTCCAAACTCCATAGGCCCATTCTGTGTGAGTTTAGACGAACAATAGACAACATAGCACAATCAATATTATACAAACACATCACATGGTAAATCAATATAAGAAGAAAAAAGACAAGTATTTCATTAACATGAAACAAACTAACTAAAATATTTCAAATGTCATCAAGGAGTTTCCTACTCTCCTGAAAAAAGGTTTTGTCCTTAAGAGCTTTATTATATGCTTTTCCAATTTTTAAACATTCTGTGCGATAAAGGAGAGGTGCCTCTGAGAAAAATTCACAATGGTTGTGGGTACAAAATAATTCTTTCTTCTTCCCTCTTCTAATTGTTTGACTAGAAATTTGTCAATGCTTCTTTATAAAGTTGTCTCACATCCGGTACCTTCGTAAACCTTCCTTCCATAAATAAAGCATGTTCGTAACACATTAGTTTTTAAGAATTTTATGCTGAGCAAAATGGGGTGGATGAGCACAGATAGGTGTTTAGTGGTTACCTTTGATCAGGCTTGGGTTCTGCGTGGCCTTGGAGGCCAAACACTTGCAGGCTCGTATCAGACACGACACTGTATCCGTCTTGTTCTCACTTCCTCTGGCTTCTCTTTTCAGCTCCTCATCTGACAGTCTTTCCAGCACGGATGGAATAGCCTCCTGGAGAACATGATTACAATATTTAGGCACAGAAAATCATAATTACAATATTTAGGCGCAGAAAACCACAACAATATTTAGATACAGACGACCACGATTACAATATATAGGCGTAGAAAACAATGATTACAATTCACCAATCGTCGAGTAGTTTCAAAATTCATCATCTTTATTCCCTTTCTGCACCTAATGGTGCACAGGGCACTGCATTAGTACAACAATCGCAGCATATCCTAATATATTTTTTTTAGATGAAGGTAAGATGATCAGTCTTACAGTTCAGGTGGCAGTCCAGGGACTATGAAATATTCTAGTGTAAAAACACCTTTTAAAATACATATTTCTTGTCAAACATTTTGGGAATCGAACCCGAGATCTCTTACGTGGTAGGCAAAGACACTGACCACCTAATTTAGCCTTAGTTTAATAGTATATTTAAAAAATATAAAAAAAACACTCTTGATGTGTTATTATCTCACCAATATAGGCATCAGGTACTTATTGACAGTGTATGGAGTGAGGAGTTCATGGCACAACCCAAAGGGACGGATGAGTTGCCACACAGCCAGTATTGTGGCGGCCGCACCACCCTCTTCCTCCTGCGACGGAGTGCCGGCAGCTGATGATGGAACTTCCTTGGAAGTCGACTCCACAGACTGAAAACAAATCAACATACATATTTTTGGCCATTTTAATTTAACTCCAATAGGTGACTAGATAAATATAAAGGCCTCCATCAGTATTTTTCTAATTGCAGAAAAATATTTACTACACTGGAACCTATTTAGACACGGTGTTGAATTAACACAGTAAAAAAAATCATACATTAATTTGATAGTAACACGGTTTTATAATTTGTTTTCAGAGTTCCCTACTTTGCTGCTTTACTTACTAGACGCAGAGAAATATACGCAAGGAAAGGGTGATAGTTAATAATATTTAGTATTTTTAATAAAGATTTAGGTATAATAAAGTTTACGAAACCCTTTTTTTAAATCCCAAAATTATCCACCACTGTTCTTTTTCAAATATACTCTTTTTAGACAGTACTGCGTGGGACGTTTCCCCTCAGCAAAAAGAGATTCCAGTGTATTTTTTCCTGATAAAGCACTCGTAAAAAGACCCCAAGAGCAATTTGTAAAACTTTTTCAATTCATTGTTTCCTAGGCAACATACATTTTTTCCATTAGTAATATGTTTTGTACCTCTGTGAGCGCTGGCCCATTGTCGATTTTATCAGCTGACTCGGGGGCATTGACATCAGCTGCGATGGTAGTTTCTTCCGAAGATGGTGACTGTTTCAATCCCGCCACTACCACAAACCTCTGGCCAAGTCTTTCGAATCCTTCCAGGTACCCAAACCTGAAAGAAACGAGAACATAAAATATAAAAATCATTTATCGAAGATTCCATTAGGGGAAGTTGGTGTAGTTTCTAACCCTCCTTCAAGAAAAGCTCAGCATTACCAAGAGATGACCCGATTCAAACATCGTTATTTTGTTTTTGAACCAATGTACATATTTCACATTAATTTTGTAAACATGTTTCTTAGGGGGAATACTCACAAATTGATCAAGTCAACGAGCCATCCACGTGGATTCCTGTGGTCCTGCGGTCTGGCAAATATTATTTCGTCTGTCGTGGCCTCACTTTGTCTGCTGGAGTTGAATGAGTGAAATCTGAAAACAAACCGGAGTATAGAATATTGACAATACAACAATAATAATATCGTGGAATATAACATTATAAATAATATTTTGAGGAAGCATATCTAAATCTTCATAGACTTTGATCAATCCTTGCTTATAGACCTCGCTCCTCTGCATTTAAACATCTTCTCATGCACGCACGTCAATTATTCCGACTTTTGACATGTCCATCTTCAAGTATTTGTTGAATTTGTATTTCTCTATCTTCCTTGTCTGCATTCATCAACATTCATATCGTTAATATTTTTAGCCATTCTTTCACAGTCCATTCACTCTATGTCCAAACCAACACAACACTCCTTTCATGATTTTGTCAATAATGCTTGTCTCAGCCTTTATTCAATAAGGTTATTAAAATTAAAGATATATATTTGATTATTAATCCTGTTTTTGGTAATTATGACAATGATTATGACTTTATGGTGTAATAAGACTTTTAAAGCAGGTTTTTAAGAAGCAAATTTTAAGAAGACTATAAGTATCAATGATGTATTTTTAAGGTTCATATTTTATCATATTAAGATTTCCCACCTGACTAATGATCTCCGGGAGATTATAAAATAATTTAGGAATAACGCAATACAATGTTCATTCTCAATAATAATTTGTGATTCGAGGAATGTCAATTAGGAAGTTCAGTGGTTTTTAATTTTGAAAAACTTTTGAATAAAAAAAATATATACACATCGTATTATGATCGCTTTGTTGCAACTTTATAATTTTGAAATCCCCACCGAAACTTCAAAATTACAACGTCAGTGTCGCTGTGATGAAACATAACTCTGCCGTCATAAGAAAGAAGGATGTTTCTACATAAAACAAAAACACTGTAAATATAATAATTTTGTAAATCGGAGATTGAAAAATTTGCTGTGTGAAAAATACTACACAAATTAAGTATATTATAATGCGGCAGTATGTATTATGGTTTGCTGTAATGGAATATATATATTCATTTTAATAAATTTTACATTATTTATTTAAAAATTAACATTTTCATCTTCTTGTTAGTAAAAAAAAAAAATACAAGAAAATATGTTACACTTCAATGAAAAGATGTTTCTAGCTAGAAAAGCCCTTTTTATTTGGTAATTAAGTAAACGTCTCTTTTTTAGTGTTAATATGCCAATTATTAATTCTACTCAACTAAGTAAAATGGATGTCACTGGCCATTTACTGTTTTTCAAACTAGTAACGCCGACCTAATAATCAATTAACTTTGAAATTACCGGCAGATCTTAAATTTAATTGAAAACGAGTAGGTACATTCATTTCAGATGTTTTTAAAAACGAAATAGAAGAGAAAATAAGGATTTTAATCAGTCTTTAATAATTATATAGGTCATAACAGCCTTTTATATTTAGTAATCTTCAAGACTTTTTGCAGTCAAGTCGCATTTATTAGTGAAAATAATAGGGTTGTGGTTATTTTAGGAAGATAAGATGTATTTTTAGTAGATGCGTATTTTTTTTCTGATTCCGAATATGTATTTAATTAATTTTTGAAAAAAATGTTAGATGCGTCGGCGGCAGAACTGACAAGAAGGAAAGAAAACACGGGTTTACCTTCAGTTTAGTTTACGAACCGCTGACTTGCAGGCATTCTACGACATCCTTTGACATGATCGGATTAGTTTGTAGGAACGACGTTTGTTTTTGTACCTACCATTTAAATACCAGATCTCTGTATAATTAATTGAGTGGCTATTTTAAAAACGTGGTCTCACAAACCTGTACATTGCAAAGTAGTTCATTTTTATTAATTTTTTCACACATTTTTGAGAAATTTTGTCATACAATTAAGTGCCTTTCCCGTAGCACTGAGCTTCCACATTATGGTATTTAAGTTTATATTTATAACTCACTTATTGCTGGGGTTGAAGAGGACGGCTAGAAGGTTGAGGAGGTGGGGGTTGTCCATGCGCAGTGCGCACAGCTTGACAAGACGCTCGCAGTTGGAACGGATGCACTGCTGGATGTTGGGCTTCCACGAGGACACGGCCTCGTCCGTCAGCAGCTTGCTGAAGGACACCGTCAGCCCATCGCGGTAGAAGCGCTGGCACGCCACGCAGCTGGTGTCGCGACCTGGAAAATATATTACTTTATGTATCGCGCATCGGGAATAACAGAGGCATAATTTAAAAAAACTCTTTACAGGAGAGCAATTACACCGGGAAACGAACCCAGGATCTCAAGAATGGTAGCCGAACGCGTCAACTACAACACAAGGAGGTGGACTTATCTCCGCTCGATTTCCTTATTCAGGATTTTCACCTGAGAGCAGCCATCGAGTCAAAAACGATTGTACAAGGTGTTGATTCATCCGCCTGGACACGGAGTCAATCCGATAATTTATTTTAAATAGACAGGGTTAATTACCATCACAGGCTAAGGCAATGGAGGCATTGAGCAGCACCTCGAGCTCCTGATCAGGTAGTACTGGCACCACCCAACGAGGGCTGGAGATCTTCTCTTCCAGTGCTGCCAGTTTGCCCACCGGGAACTCCATCTGCACGAATACAAATCATACATAAAATAAAGAATTTATAAGTGTTTGGAGTAGGGTTTCTATTTCTGGGTTTTTTACGATCCCGGAAATCTACAAAAAATGCATTATTGCCACTTTTATAAGAGGCGCTGCGCTGCGGATAGACAAAAGATGGTACAGATGGACAAAATAAAAAACAAATGTTTTAATAAACACATGTTTTTTTAATCATTTAAAACTAACAAAAACTCAAATAAAAGTATACGAAATATTTTGCTTATCATTTAGCAAAATAGGCCTTTAGACATAAGGCATTTAATGCCATTTAGGAAAGCTGACATCTAATTTCAGTAGCAAAATTGCCTGCTACTGAAAAAATTCTTTCACCATCTGGGGAAGTTTGTTTCTCAGATAAAAAAGCTTTATAAAGCAACTCCAAATTCTGAGTTTGTTTTCTGGAGGGCACAAATAATTGAAAATCCTTTTTACATATTAATAAACCTTGTCGCATTTTTGGAACTTTTTTAAGAGCTTTACTCATAGCTTTCTTTAGTTCATCTTCAAATGATTTTTTTCTCGACATTCAGCAAATTTCACCAAATTAAGCTCATTTTCGGAATTATCAGAATCAGATTCTGTCTGTAATGGAAATACCCACTGAAATAGTGACTCTGCTTGCTGATTACGTCAGTTTTTGATGTGTTGATGTTTTTTCTCCGAAAGCCGAGAATCCCCAACTAAAATTTCCCAGGGTCGAGATTGATAATTTTCCCGGGTATTCCCGGGTTCGAAACCCTAGTTGTGAGGCATGCTTAAGAATCAGACTAAATTTTATTGCAGTTCCTTGTGCACTATAAAATGCAGGTGAGGAAAAGAAGAGAAATGTAATGAGAAATATTTGTGAATTTAAAAGTAATTTTATTTATTTTTAAATCCCCGTTTTCATATTTTTTTGCCATGTCACTCCATGTTTACTTCCTGGTTGTTCTATGAAATATGTGGATTTTGTCAACTTTTAACTAGGTTTTAGTGCATTTCTGAGAAGTTTTGGTGTACAATAAACAGTATATAATAACATAGAACATTAAAAATAGACTGAAGATGTTAGTCACTTAAACCCGGTCATTGGTGTAAAATTTGTAATCAAATGGGCAAAATGCATATAAATGTTAATGTTGTTATACGAAAACATTATTATAAATATAAATTTTCAGTACCACTGAACATTTTCATGTGGATTTTTTTAATATGAAATTTTAATAAAATAATTTCAAATGAAGAGAGTAAAATATCACAGCAATAAATACACAAAGATCTGACATATAGTATTTAAGGATGTCCTAGGCCGCGATTACAACGTTAAGTTAAGAGAATCGTCTTTGATTTTCTATAAAATCGAATTTGACATACGAAAATGTCAAAAAAAAATTGTATGCATATTGAATTTTTCATATAGAAAATTTGATTTTACTTTTCCGACAATTGAAGATAACTCTGTTAACTTCCCGTAGGACAGGCCCTGATAAGTAAGCTGTTTTCATGTGAAATTAATTCATGTAAGATAGGTACACAAATGTGCAGAGCAATAGGCGAGACAAGTATTATCGTTAAAACAAAAAAGAGGTGCTGCTACGGTTTGGACACGTAGAGTAAATGAATTTACAACATAAGTATTGATAAATACAAACAAATTAGATAGACCAAGAAAGACGTAGCATGAACAAATTTATTGAATACTTAAAGCAACGTGTAAAAAGTAGGAATAATTGGCGAGCATACATGCCAAGATGCATGAAAGTAAAAGAATGAGACGTAATTATTTATAAAGATAGTGGTGTGGTATTCTGCCATCTCTGCCTATCCTTACGAAGAAACAATATTGTTTTCTGGTCTTAATTTGTTGCAGATAAATAAATTATTATATAGATTGAGTTTTCCTACAGACATTTCTTGGTGGAACTGCATTTAAATAAATTATAATAACAAAAATACATCATCATCATTCCCTTTCCGCACCTAGTGGTGCATAGGGCACTGGATTAGTACACCAATCGCAGCATATCTCGATCAATTTTGTTACATGAAGGAAGGGTGATCAGTCTTACACTTCAGGTACCAGTCCAGGGACTATGAAATATTGAAGTGTGAAAACACCCTTTTAAATAAATATTTCATATCAACCATGCCAGGAATCGAACCCGAGACCTATTGCATGGTAGGAAAACGCGCTGACCATTACACCACGAGGCCGACAAAAATACAAGTACAGTTTAATTTACAATTTTTACCAGTGACTGAGTTTCATCAGGGACATGACCAATCTGAAGATGTCGGTCACAACGAAACCCAGTCACTGGTAAAAACTATAAATAAAAGTGGAATAAAAGTATTGAAGTATTTTTATTACTATAATCATTATTATATTACTGTGATGTTTATCTCTTCGTTAAATAATTACTGCAAAGAAATAGGGGGTTATTATGAACTTAAAACATGAAATTTCCAAATCATCGCTTCACAGCAAAATTTTCCGCGAGTAAATTATTACAGAACCGAGTAAATAAAGGAAATGCCATATTCTATTTACATCGGTTGAAGTAATTCACAGCCAAATAAATTACGGAATAAATAGATCATCACGAATGCCGTTTTCAGGAATGGAGAATAACACACACAGAGCGGAGATAAAGCCGGACGAGCAAGTGTGGACAGTTGGAGCAGGGCCAAGTTGACCAAGTAGCGAGGAAAATAGTAAATAAATACACACATATTTACAGTAATTATTGTACTCCTTATATTATACATTGCGTAGGTGAGAAGCCAATGAAATGGCAAATTGGGTGCGTAATTACACACGTGTTTATGCAATGTCACATTGTAATGCAAGAAGCTATTCTTCGTGTCGGTGTTTAATTGGTGGAATTCCATTTTCAGTTTTGAAAAGTATCCAAGTATTTACCGGATGAGAAAATTCCATACTTATTATGAATTTGATTAAATAACTAGCTTTTACCTGCGGCTTTGCTTACCTGGTATAAGGGAGAAATGATTTAGGTAATTAGTTAAATTGTTCATGAATAAGAGTTGTTGTTTATCAATAAAAATTCTAATGATGAAATGATACATTTTATCGGGATTGAAAGTAGCTTGATCTTCTAACTATCGCTATTGAAGGAATACAATATTTATTTTATTTTATAGTGACGTAGCATCATTATTATGTTCATGAATCTAAAATCTTGTTTATTTGTTATTTTTTTCTTTCTTATTATGAGTCTGGATTAGTACTTTATGTTGAAAATAAAATATTAAAATTAGACACCTTGGAAATCTTAGAAATTAAAAAAGTGACTCATAATAAGAAAAAAAAAACAAAAAAACAATATTTCTTTTAGTCCACTCTTGTCTAGTTTCGAAACGTATGCAGCTCATATAACCACCCTTTCAAGAAAAAATACACTTGATTTATTTGTTTTATCGGCAGTATACTGATAACATAAAATAAAATAGGGAAGAATTCATTAGTTAAGTAAACTTTGAGAAAGAAGCTGGTTTAGCTTTGAAACCGGTCAGTGGAAAAAAGTTTAAAAAATTAGTGATTCACAACAAACAATGTTTTGAGTTTGTCCAAACTTTTGTAGACTAGGAGTGGATTCAAACCCCTGGGGGGCTGTTAATATTAACATAATACAACAGAGACGATGAACTTTTTAGAGAAGAGAATATAGAAGTCTAGGCATCCACAGGGCTTATGACTTGTCATTGGCTGGTTTAAATGGCCACTTTACACACTGTGTAACATTCACCATTCTGCCTATGTTTTAACATCTCCTCAACTCTTCCATCTGTTGATTTTTGTGAAGTAAAATAGCTGAAACCTTTATCATGTGTATAAGATTCATCCGGCTGAATCCTTTCTGTTGCAACAAATTTAGATCTAAATAACTCCCTAGGGAGGAAATCCAGCCAGTCTGTAAACATTTGGACATACTCAAAACATTGTTGTATTATTTAAATCTTCAAATAGAGTATGTTTTATGCATTAAAACAATGTGGACTTCAGATTTCTATTTTAACTTAAAAAAGCATTTTTATAACGAAAGTGAACTTCGGTGCTTTATTTAAGTATAAAATAGCTTATTGCGATAATTTGTGCATTTTCAACACCAAAATGGCAAAGCTCCCGGGTTTTGTCCTATGGTTACAGAAATGTAATGTCATCAACAGTTTATATCAGTTCTAAATATGTTTTTTTATATTTATTAATAACAAATAAAAATACAATATTTCAACTAAATACAATTTTTTACATTTATCAAATACATATATTTACATTAATGTTTCCCATTACATAAAAGAAATAAACAATTCTTGAGTACATAATGGGGAGTGACGTCTTACAATAGTTTATTTTATTTTAATTAATAATATTTTTAGGATAATATAAATAGATTACAAAAAAGATATAAAAGATGTTTTCAATCAGTGTTACATAAAGAAGAATTATAGATGTATTTTTTGACTTCTTTCTTAATTATATTGTATTCCTGACTGGACTTTTTACTATCTTTGTTCATTTCATTAAAGAAAAATATTCCTCTACAAGTATAATGATGTTTTGCAGTAGTTGTTTTTAATTTAGGAATTAAGATATTACCACCTGTTCTAGGTCGCGTACTTACGTTTTGTGATCTAGAAATACTACTATTTATTTTATCTTTATGTATTTGAAGCAAGCAATTCTTTTTATACAGTAATTTTATATCTAAAACCTTAATTTTTTAAAATAATTGAACCGTGGGAAAAGTAGACAGTTTTTTTCAAAATAACTTATAAAATTAACTTTTGTATTTTTTCAACCAGTAAAATATTTGTTTTAAAAGCTCCACCCCCATCCGATTATTCCGTACTGTAATATGGATTGGGCGAATGCAAAGTAAATTGATTTTAATTTTTCGATGGTTAATATATTCCTTAATCTAATAAATATATATATAAGTTTTCTCATTCTATTTACCACATTATTTATTTGCTCCTTCCATTTTATATTTTTATCAATTATAATGCCTAAATATTTAAATTAATTAACTAATATGTTATGAATTAACTTAATAAGGCATAAATAAAATAATATTATGACGTATGTGGGCATTGAGTAGAAACAGGTCTTATGATTTTATTTATTTTTGTATTGATATCAGAACGCTGATTTGGTATGTTCAAATTGGTTTATCAAAAACATAACCCAGCAAAGATTCAAGTTATTTTTTTTAATCAATCAAGATTTAAGCGGAAAGTGGATCAAATTAAGAAAGTAAATAAGTAATTAACAAAAAACAGTCGCGGCCAAAATGTTAGTAATTAATTAATGGCAATTATTTCGGCGTCATAAACACATGGTAGGTGATACAAAAATCTAAAAATAAATATGATAATATACTAACCGGTACAGCGTTCCTGGTTATGGTCATTGTCGATCAAAGCTCCAGGAATACTCTCACATCTCCTCAGCTGAAAAATAAATCCGCAATCAATAAACTCGTGACAAAAAAAGCAAATGTCAAACAACGAAAACTTGACAACATGCGATATCCTTATTAACCTAAACACGATGACAAATCATTGTGCGGGTTCCAATGTTTCAACTGAAAGATGCAATCGAAGCGGTTATTGTCAAAATGGAATATTCACGCGATTCACTGGAGGAAATATAAATAGATTTAAAACTATCAACCGACCAAACAGTAATGTCGTAAGATTTCATTCCTTCAAAAATACACACTACGCGAAACTTTTACACTTAACATGGGCGCCCGGAGGGTAAAATCGTCAGCATTCCGCGTGTGAACGTTTCGGCTTTATTTATTATTACCTAAATAATATTAATTGGTCCCCTACAACAATTTATATCCACAGTTTAAAATACTGAAAGATCAGCCGGCCAGACAAAATGGCGTCCAGGAGAAGAAAGCAGAAAACTTGCCGGAAAAAATGCAGATGTAAGGACACTGTATCATAATACGAAAACAAAAATATGCCGGCCAGAAATATAAATAACACGGTATATTTTTAAAAATACAACGCTAACCTTTGCACATAGTGGGCAAATTAAAAAGCGTTTCAAAGTCGCACTACACTTGCTAAAACAAAACGATTTTGTACAGATGTATGATTTTGACGTACAATAATGAAAACTGCATTTTAAACCATAGACAAAGCATAGGGCGGTCCCTAAATATTTGGATCGTAGAGATGTCCGTAGCAGTGAAAAAATATATAATCGATCTTTTATATGGTTTGGTATGGTAGTAATACTAAATTAATTACAAAAAATCAGATTTTCCTTTTGAATCGGTTGCAAAATATTGAAATAGTTTAATACTCATACGTTGATCGTTTTTGATATATTTGACAACCCAAGTACGGAACAATTTTTTTTTTTTACTATTTAATATTTCCCATATTCCGTTATGTTTTGAGTATGTCAAAATATTAGCAGACATGCTGGATTTCCTTCCTAGGGAGTTATAAAGATCTGAATTTGTTGCAACAGAGAGGGAAACATTTTAAAGAAGGTAATGTGGAAGTTTAGGCATTTACAGAGCTTATGAGCTGTCATTGGCTGGTTTAAGTGGCCACTTGACACACTGTGTAAAATTCACCATTCACATGATAAAGGTTTTAGCTTTTTTACTTCACGAAAGACAACAAATGGAAGAGTTGAGGAAATGTGGATGTTTAAAAGTTTTAACATAGGCAAAATGGTGAATGTTACTTAGTGTGTAAGGTGGTCACCTAAATCAGCCAATCACAGGTTATAAGTTCTGTAAATGCCTAGACTTATTTATTTCCTTCTCAAAAATATTTCATTCTCTTTTGAAACAAATTTGCAACTTCCTAAGTTGCATATTATTTATTTGACATTATTTTTAATGTCAATTAGTTTTTGTTACCAAAAAACGCAATATTTATGACAGAAAAATAAAATATTTTTATTTGTAAATTCATAACACCGTTATTCAGTTTTCAAACGTAAGGAGGGCTATAATATTCATTAAAAAATACGGTATATTTTTTAAAATATTTTTTATTGGTACGTGATAAACATATTTTTTGTGGTTCCTATAAAATAGTATTATAACATTGTGGTTTCATAGACATCGCAATTTACTTTTTAAAAATAAAATAATTAGATGGAATATTATTGCCCTGTAATAATGCTGATTAGGTCGGAAAGCGTCATGTCTTTGAGCAATTTGTTAGCAAACTTAGTTCCGATTCTTCCAATCCTTTCGGAAATCGTCGAATTCTGGCTATCGATCAAGGCTGGTATGAAGTCTGCCACGACCTCATTCATTATGTCTGATGCTGGACCACCCCCCATTAGACCCTGCAGATCTGACTGCAATAAAAAATACACATCATAATTATTTTTCATAAAATATTCTTTTTATTTGTTTAATGATTCGTTATAGTCAAATAAAATATTCAAAAGTTTACATAATGTAGGTACTTTTAAACACAATATAAAGTATTTAAATGCAAGTTATTTATATAAATATTATTTAGGTAGGTACTCATAACAGAAAAATCACTTTATTCAATGGAAATCAACAGACAAAGAAAATATTTTTTATTTTATATAACCAAAAGAAACTAATGAAATTAAAACACTTTTTTTTAACCACTAATTATTTACTAAATTCCGTACTGGTTTCTAAGCTTCTACGTGTTTTCTTTCGGGGTGGGTGAAATTTAAAAATGTTAGGTCTTAAAATTAATTGGGTCAGATAAATTATTTCTTAATAATTATACCTTAGCACATATTAGCTGTGAAACCGGTCGGTAATCAAATGAATCAATGGTGGTTTAAAATAAGAGTATTTTTATTTTACATAATTCGGTCAAAGAGTATTGGCCTACTACTCGGTTAAAGTGTACAATCTACTTCCATTACCCAAAAGGACAATTAGTAAGTACTCACAATATAAAATTGCTGTTAAGAAATGAATAGTGGAGGTGGGTTGCACACGGATCGATGAGTGGATCAAGCCAAATAGGTAAAACGTGTGTACTGTTTATGAAATTTGGTCTATTTTCATTTTCTTTTTTTTTTTATTTATCAAGGTAAAACAACAGTTATTATACAAGAATACTAAAAATTATAAAAAAAGGACATACATCCAGTTAAAGTTTTTCACAAATATAATGATAAAACATGTTACACAGTAAAGAGAAAAATGATATATTAAATAAGAAATGAGAAAAAAAAAGCTCTTAAAAAGGTTAATGGATGAGAAAATAGAGTAAAGATTTAAATTAGTTATGGTTTTATGATTCTTTTAGTTTATATTGGTTATTATGTTAATGATAGTTAGGTTAATTAAATTAATTACGTTTTTTAAATTTGTTATTATTATGTTCACATTGTTAAATAACTAATTTAAGGTATGTTTTACTTTTTGTAATTTTTTTTCCTAGGCACGGGACACCCCAGTGAGGGAACATTATTCTGTATAAAAAAAGAATACAAACAATGTAAAAGTATTAATAAATAATTATATATTTGATAACCACCAAAGCAAGAGTTCCACGTGTTAATTAGATCAAATAAACATTGCTAAATATGCTATTGCGGACTGTTACGTGCAAGCTTTATATTCTCATTAGAAAAAAGCTGTTATTTTTAATTATTTTTTCATGTACTCGTATTGTCTGTTGTTTATATAAATTTTATTTTTTCTTTCTAACTCTTATGACCAGGCTGTTTTTTGGTTGGCTGGAAGATATTGCTTTCAACAATAGGTCCGTCAATGTATTTTTTATTTGTACTTTTGAAGATTTAGATCTAAATTTGTTGCAACAGAGAGGGAAAACATTTTTGAAGAAGGAATTCCATAGAAGTCTAGGCATTTACAGGGTTACAGCCATTTGGACATACTAAAAACACGGCACCAACCGGCGTAATTGTAAAACGGCGTAGATAGAACCGGCGCAAAGCGACGTTTACCTGTACTGTGCCACGTTTATTTACTTACCCATGCTTTGCCGACGGAAATTTCAACTAGCATGTTGCTCACTTGTATATTTTCATTTACAATTTGCATATTTGCAAGCACTTGTAGCCTGAAATCCATGAAGTGTATCCTGAAATGAAAAAATACCCACCATCAAAATTAATAGATGTACGAAACTTGTCTTTTTTTTTGGTATAAGAATAAAAAACGTGGTTAATGATATATCTTTTCTGTGTCCAAGCGGATGAGGATTACATCCTGTCCTTAATTATTTTATGAATGAAAATCGAAACGTAATTATCTTATGTTACTGCCAATTCCTTCCCGCATTATTTTTACATTTTAATGCATATTCATTTTAAGATTTAAATATTATTGTATTAAAATGACTCACTCAGCAACCCCTTCTCCGAAAATTGACAGAAACGCTTTCCTTGAAATGTCTGCTTCCAAATTGTAAAGATCTGTTTGAAAAAAAAAGGTTTTAAGGAACAAAAACAAAAAAATGACATTTTCTCAAAAATACACTAGAAAAGCAGATTTTCCCACCGGCACACCCTAACAGTAATAAGGAAGTTCAGTGCTACGGGAAATCAGATTTAAACAACTTTTTTAAAATCCTAATTATTATTATCCATAAGTATTTTGTAAAAAAATAGAGCATTAAATTTTCATGAATTTCTTTATACATACAGACAAAATTAGACATTTTTTTTTGGAAAATTATAAATACACAATTTTAACATAGAATTAAGAATAGTCCAGAAGGAGCGTAAATCATATTTGAATACATCGGACTGTGTCCAATAATCCCCCACTATGCCCTACTTTCACCGCGCGCATTCGTGATGTCGCCGCGTAATGTTGCTTGATGGGAAAAAAAATAATTATAACACAAATGTAAGGTAAAAAAAGCATCTGTTAATTTCTCTAAAATTTTATTGTGCACGTGGAAATATTGATAGACGCAACAGAGTAGATAGGTAAAGGGTAATTTAATAAGAGTAATTGAATTAATGAACTTTGAACTTAAAATATTAAACAAATTTTCTTTTATATAAAACGGATATTTTTATATCATGTTAAATAATATTTGATGTTATGAGATAATGTCAGTCAAATGTCCACCAAAGAGTTGTTCAATCCGAGGTCCAATTTTCATTAGTTCTCTCATTAGATGAGCAAAGTAGGGTAAAAAAATATTACCCTGGCAACACTAGCGAATTGTTCATTTTGATTTCTTCAACAATCTGACAGATGGAAAAATAGTTCAATTTTTAAGTAATGTATTTGCTGCTTCCACATTTATTTGCTAATTATACTTGAAATGTGATCCCACCGTTTTTTTTTAGATCATAGCAGTATTTCTACACTTTAAAAGAACACAACACGGCATAGTTGAATTCAAATCAGGAGTTGCGTACTGAGCGACGTCTACAAATAAACTAATGGGTCAAAACGTAAACCTACTCATTTATAAGTAGTTGAGTCGCCTTCTGTTTGATGTGCGTATGCGGTTTCTGGACTATTCTTAATTCTGTGCTCCTGGGTCTATTTCACACACATAGCTATATTCTCCGCTCGCCCTGGTGCTGTCAAAACTTGGACTTGACTTTTTTAGCAGTTAAAATGACGATTCAAGCTTTAATAGGTACGTTTTGACATATTACAACAGAGATGAAGAACATTTAAGAGAAGGTAATATAGAAGTCTAGGCATCTACAGGGCTTATGACCTGTCAATGGCTGGTTTAAGTGGCGTTTTAGTTAATTAAATATGTTTTACCTGCGTTTATTATAAGTTTTGGGACAACCAAATCCGCCGTAAATTTCAGAGGCGCAAAAATGCTAAAGTCTATATCATTGACAACGAATGTTGAAAATTGGCTTATTGTAAAGTTTTGAAACGCTGCGTTCAACCTAAAACACAATTTTATTTTGTTTAATTAAAGAAATATATACACATAGGTTGGTATGTTTTATCACAGTAAATTCCTAGATTAAGGGTAATTAATTGTAATTAAATTAAAATGACATGTAAATAAATAATGAGTCATAAAATTTCAAAGAAGACAATGTAAAAAAATTATTAGTTATAAATATTAAAATACAAATTATACAAATTTAGATCCATACATAATTAAATATACAAAATAATAGTATCATTGAGAAACTCACTCTGTACTTTAGTAAGAAATGAGAGTTGTAAATAATATGCCAAATAACAGTGAGTACTAAATTAAATAATGCAAAAGTTCATAGTGAAGAAACATAAAAATATCAAGATATATAAAAGCAAATAAAAGTATGGAAAGAAAGCAGATTAGTCAATTTCCGCAAATATCGAACTTTAAAAAAATCGACAACCTAGTCCCTATCGATGTGCAGCAACCAATTGCAAACATTTTTCTTAAATACATTGGCACTTGTGGAGTTCTTTATGGCTGACGGAAGTTGAAAAAACATTTAAGGAGCCAGGAAGGTAAAGATTCTTTGAGCTAGCTTTGAGTGAGTGGTATGGTCAAGGTAATTAATCCTTCCCGCTGATCGCGTCTATATATTTTGATGTTTCCTGACTTTATCTACAGATTTCCAGAAGTTCACAAGTGCCTATTTAACAAATAGCTGCCCCACATCTAGAACTTCATAATTTTCAAACAGTTGTTTTGAAGGATAGCGTAAAGGAACTTTATTCATTGTTATAAGCACGAGTTTTTGTACTTTGAAAACTGGATCCAATACGCTAGCCGCGCTACCTCCCCATCCAGTAATTTCATAGTCGCTGTAGATTGAAAAAACGAGAAGTAAATACTTTTAGAAAAGAAAAGAAATGACGAATAGATCATTTCATGAATTGCTTTAAAAACAAAAATATTTTTTTTCTTAGTTTAATATAATTGACGTGGGAACTCCAGCTAATGCATTTATCAATATAAATTCCCAAGTATTTGATTATATCACATTGTTCAATGTTTATGCATAGGTTTTTGGTTTTGTTTTGTTTTTTCAGTGTGCGTTTTGTAATCATTTATTTCTATCATTTATTTATTCATATATATGTACATTACAAAATAAAATATCTTAATTTATACATATAGAAATAATTAGGTAACATTAGGTATATGTAAAAAAATCACATTAGGATACATAATATCCAAAGAATAATATGTTAAAAAAGTAAGAGAATCTTGTAACGAAAAACTCCCTCAGAGACGTGAAAAATGTCAATGTCCAAAGTGATATTGTTCAACATAGAGATAGCCCTTCCAACAGGCATAACCATTAGCAGGTTGGTCCTGTATATTGGAATGTGAAACGGTCTATGTTGACGCTGTCTAAGGTAATTATCAGGAACATAAAAGCTAATGCTCCGCATAATTTCAGGGTTGTCAATAATACCACGCAACAATCGAAAGAAGTGCGTTGTTAAATACACATTCCTTCTAGTCTTCAAACTGCTGTAACCAAGCATACCCTGGAGAAACTCAGTGGGATAAAGCCATGGATAATATCCGCACTCCCTCATGTAGAGAAACCGAAGAAATTTCTTCTGAACCCTCTCCACGGGATAAGATAAGAGAGTACTTCAACTCACACGGTCCCCAAATCATCGAGCCACTCTCGAGTCTACTTCGCACCAACGAGTTATAAAGAATTCTCAGTACTCGTGTACTACCAAAAACCCTAGCAGTACGCAAGACGAATCCTAACATCTTCAATGAACTACTACAAACTGTTTCGATCTGATCATGAAATGTCAGGGAGCTCACAAAAGTGATGCCTAGATCTTTAACCTTCGCAATCCGCATAAGATTCTGGTCATTCATTCTATAGCGGAAGAATAGCGTTTTGTGGGCCCTGGTGAAAGACATAACTGAGCATTTTGAAATATTGAACAATAATTTATTTCGTCTTCCCCATTCAGATACGTTTAATATATCCGTTTGGAGAGAACGAAAATCATCCAAAGTTTTAACCCTCAAAAATAGTTTCAAGTCATCCGCGAATAATAAAAAACGCGATTTGACTACAACTTTTTTAATATCATTGATAAAAATAGAGAACAGTAATGGACCCAAGTTGGATCCCTGGGGAACACCTGAGTAAGTATTAAAAATATAGGCAGGGAATAGAGGATTCGGGACACGTATGGATAACCAGTACATTATCGATTTGGATTGGACGTAGGCAGAAGTTAATGTATTTGGTTTTGCTAATGTTTAGGGTCAACAAATTCTCTTCAAGACATTTTTTTACCTTACAATATTAGCCTTTTCGTGTACTTTATTCCATGTTATAATAGACATGTGCCGCGGCGCAGTTGGTTAAACTGCCAAATGTGAAACTGGCAAACTTCAGAATATTCTGTATTTTCCTTGAGGTCATACGATGTTACATCACCGCGTGTAAAGGAATTTTGTGGCAGAGCCTTTTAAGAGTTAAAGAATTGAAGAGAGGGAATTGGACAAGGTGGGAATAGAGGAGGGATAAAGATGGCCACATTTGAATTTGATTCAGCGATCTCATGATCTTTCATGTCTTCTTAGATAACTTGTTACCAAAGAAATCAACACTGGGATAATAGGGAAATCACATACTACGATTACTGATTAAAACATATGAAATGGATTAAGAATAATTAATTGTATTTTCAAAATCAAAATGGATATTGTGGAGAGATGTTTTCACACATAAATGTAAATTTGATAAAAATACGTTTCCAGAAAAACACAACGTGTTTAGCCTTGGATGTTGTGACGTCAAGATTCGTGATAATGTTCTGAACAAACTTCAATGGCCAGGAACAAATAAACATGAATCGCGACGTATTAGGGGCGTGGCCAATGGAATGACCGTTTTCGCGGGAATTGAAAATTACTTTCTCTTCCTTAATCTCTTCTCCTTTCCTTTTTCCTCTTTTTCCCATTGAGTAATAGTTTTGATTTAAGGTAATTTATAAACAAATACGTTTATTTCTATTTTTATATATCTTTAGCTTTTTATTTTTTTTAAAGTTTCTATTGAATATGTTCTGTAACTTGAATTATAAAAATAAAACTTTTATTTTATTACAATATTTGAGTTTGTCCAAATGTTCGTAGACAAAAGACTGGATTTCACCCCTCGGGAGTCATTAAGATTAACAAATTACAACAGGGATGGAGAATACCTCAAATAAGGGAATATGGAAGTCTAGGCATTTACAGGGCCTATGACAGGTCATCAATTTCCTGTAGGGCTGAAGTTCCTTACTATCCTTAGAAATTTTCCACGTCCGTATCTTTGAAGGCTGATTTCAGCGAAAAAAAGCCAATTAAGTACTAAAGCTCAGAGTCCACCACAATTTTCAAAGTTACAGAACGTTCCTATATTGATTTATTATTTATGTAAAACATTTTTTTTATCTCTCGTTGAATACATTTTTGTTATTTTCTTAGGTTAACCCTTTCTTTAATTTATTATTTATTTTATTTACATTTTTTAGGTCTTAACTTTAATAGGTATTTTTAATTTTCTTATTATTTTTATTTTTTATATGAATTGAAATTTTCGATTGACTTTGTTTTATTATATTTAAAGTATATTCAAATTGGAAAAATGATGATAAAAGTAGGTTGAGTGCTGTCGAAATGCGATCCCTCAGGCGAATGTGTGGTAAAACGATGCATGATCGGTGCACAAATTTCGAGATCAAAAAAAGGGATTTAATAGTTTTGAATAGGACTAACTGATCGGATTTATTACGAAGATCTTGAAAAGAAGATAATATCTAAGATTGATTTCTTACTTTTGTATAATTCGAGCTAATTAAAATAACATAATTTAACAATAAAACTTACAGAATGACATCTTTGAGGTCCAGGTAAACTTTCAAACTGCTTCTTTGATAAGGTTCTATAGGTGGTAATCCTAATGAAGGGATCCCCACCGGCATCACAGCCCTTAACTTTTCCATCAACTTTCGTAACTGAGTCTCAAAAAGCCTCGAACCATCTCCAGTTTTACCCTCACTGCCTGTAATGAATGAATTATCAACCGTCGGTCAGTTCAATACGATGGAGTTATCCGATTCTTCGATAAATAGCACACTCAGAAGTTATTTATTTATTTAACTTTTTGTACATAATGTTATTTGTACATTGGCGGGCTTATTGCCAAATGGCAATTTCTTCCAACCAACCAAGTTACACTCTAGTATGAATAATTTGGCCATTTTGCGGGAGAGCAATAAAGAACTTTTTTCAATTTACAAATGCTCGTAACTTGATTTTATTTTTCCTTTTTTTCTTCATTCTTTTATTCTTTTTTTTTACATTATAAACAATGATTAATAATAAAAATACTGTTGTCTCACTGGGGTTACCCGTGCCGAGGACAATAAACATAGTCAGAATATACAAAGAAGACTTAATATATACAGAAAGAAATAGCAAAATGTTCACACAGTTATAAACACTACGTATTTATGTTTATATTAAATGCATGTTTACCTTTATTATTTAAATTATGGAACCTACAATAAAAGAACAAAAATAAATCACAAACTGTACGTTTGATAAGCAGGTGATTCAATATTGGTTTGGGCGAGTGAGACAATCCATTTTACTTCTTCCCAGTTCCACTATCCTTTTTATACTGGGCATTATAATGTTAAGTTGGTGTAAGACAACTTAAACAAAAACAAACGAATACCACTTTCGGACAAAGGGAATTTGAGTATTATGCAATTAAAATCTATCACCTACTTCCACAGTCGATTAAAATAATTAGTAACGAAAAAACGTTCAAAAAGGCTATAAAAAAATGGATAGTGGAGCTAAGTAGAAGTAAAATGGATTGTCTCATTTGCCCATACCAATATTGAATCAACTGCTCCACAAGTGTATAGCTTATGTTAGGTTTTTGTTATTTTCACTGTGTGTTTTGTAATATAAATAATATAGATGAACATAAATACCTTGTTTTAAAACTGTCTGAATATTTGTTAATTATGTTAGTTTTTTTAAATTAGTCTTCTTTGTTTATTCTCAAATGTAATTTTTAAAAAGTTTATTGATAAGTGTCCTCGGCACGGGAAACCCCAGTGAGGTCACGTTATTTTTATAGTTTGTAAACAAAAAATATGAATAAACAAATAATTAAAAGTAAATTAGTTTATTAAGTAGTTTTTCTATAAAAAGTATTCTGTATCAATTGCCGGTCCGTCAACTATTACTTAGCAAAAAAAGCGACGACTCGTTCGTCTATGGCAACGTAGCGTCATAATTCTGTTTCAATATTAATTTATTTTTCCTCTAAGAATTTTCATAAGAAAGTGTTTTTTTTTCGATATGAAAAGTAGTTGTTCATTTCGGCTATCCCTACGCAAAAAATCGCGTCAATGGGTTGCTTCGTTGCGACGTAAAAGAAGAATTCATTATTTCACTAAGAATTTTCTCAAGGGAGTGATATTATTTTAGGACGAAAAGTACAGTTTGACATTTCTCAACTCTCCAGTTATCCCTACGCAAAAAATCCGCGTTGATCGGTTGCTTCGTTGTGACGTGAAGGAAACACAAACAGACAGATATAAGTACTTTCATATTTGTAATATTAGTATGGGTATAATTTAAATACAAATAAAACATACCTTTGTTTGGCAATGCCCCTGACGCTTCTAAACAAACTAAAAAAACTCCCAGAAGAAAAATTACCTTCATTTTTACTTTGAAAAAGTATTATATTTTTATTGATAAATTTTCAACTTTACTTGTTTATTGCTTATACAAACGTGTTCTGAAAAATACCAACTTTACTAGTAATCACGTATAACATAATTAGATAATTATGTTATACGTGATTGTAATCATTATATAATATTTTTTTATCTATCGTCTGTAAGTGTAATTGATTAGCAATAATTAACTTATCTATGTTTTAAATTATTTATATTTGTTTAGATCGATACAAAGTATCATGAATACACGGTTAATAATAATTTAATTACACTGATAAAAAACAAATCTGTGTTTGCAAAATATCACTTTGGAATCATCAGTAATATTTTAAAAAAATGATTATTTATTGATACATTTTACATATTTACATTTAAAAACTTTGCCCAGCTTACAAGGGTACATACCCCATTTATTTTGTAATACACTCGCTTTTACCCGCGGCTTCGCGGAAAAAGCTAATTAATTAGCATATTACAACAGAGATCACACATACATATTTGATCACACACATGTAATGTATATCTATTTCTGTAACACCAAACCAATCCGACAGTTATGTACTTGAAAGGCACGCAAATTGTGTTTAATGTGTAAATTTGGGCAATGTTCCTAGAAACTAGATTTATATTACGGATAACTCGTTTTATTTCTATAGAAACATTTTAATTACGTGTAAGAATCGCAATGAATGAGGTAAACTCAATACAGAGGTAGTACCAAACGTCGTATTGAATAAATATTTCATATTCGTTGATGAAATTAAAACAAAATAAAAATTACCACAAAGAAATTCTTCCACTCTTTTTTCATACAACCAATCTGGTTATAAATAATTATAAAATGATAAATTATGTAAATATATTAAGTTAAAGAGATCAATAATTGTATTAACACGATGCATTATTATGTTTTTATGATTATACCAAGAAACTGGCTATAGTTTTTTGATTCAAAGAGAAAATACTAACACTGATTACATGTGGAAATAGCAAAAAACATTATGTTGTCTACACATACTGAACATGAGTTATGGTGGCACTCTTTTTCTATACAAGGCTTCGGACTACGTAGATAAATTATTTGTCCTACAAGTCGAAGGATACATGAATAAAACCCAAATCTCAATAAGGGCTGAATGTTTAGTCTATCATCATGCAGAGTAATATATTACGCATTTATACGAGACAGCGAGTCTACTTTGAGTAGCAAATATAAAGTTATGATTAAATACAAAAATACTTGATTTTTCATAACACATTGATTACAATTTTTCACACCGAATTGAAGTGTGCGAAGCAAGGATTGAATATAGTATCCTAAACGACTAAATTTCAAATTTAAAGATGAAGAACATTTTAGAAAAGGTAATATTAAAGTAGACAGGGCTTATGACCGGTGATTGGCTAGTTTAAGTGGCCACTTTAGACACTGTGTAACATTCACCATTCTTCCCATATTTGAACATTTAAATTCCTTCCAATTTTTGGCTTTTTGGAAAAATTTTAAAGGATTTTTTTTAAGCTTACCATGAGGAATGTTCCTCTAAAGTTTCGCGGTCTGGCTCTAAAAAAACGTGTTTATTAGAGTGGGCCGATGATGGATGGAGTTTTTTTATTTTTTTAGACATCAAAGTGAAAAGGGTCTAAAAAGTTGCATTTTGGATCACATTGAACGTAAAAATTATTTAAAAAAATATTCCATACTACTTTTGGCCTTCAACCGAGGTTTGAAGTTTATCACTGTCTGAACATTTTGTTAATTATCTATATTGATAAAATTATTTTGTGTGAGTAAAGAAATAACTTAATCACATTACAAATTCCAACGTGCTTTAAAACTACCGAAATGGAAAAAGTTTACATTCCGCGGAACTAATTCCGTCAAGCGCCTGGCTAATATTGACGAAAACAATGGCCTATTAAAACAATGCTACCCATTTATTACAAAACAAAGTGCAACTCACGCCCTTAGATGCTTATTTAATAAGATTTAATGCACATTAAAACATTTAATTAGACTGATTTTCTTACTTAAATACGAAATGGCAGCCGGTTTACTCCGAAAAACCGACTTTTTCGAAAACTTCAAGCTCTTGTTGAGGGCCAAAAGTAGTATCTAATATATTTTTTTTATTTTTTGCATTCTGAGTAATCCAAAATGCAACTTTTTAGACCCCTTTCATTTCAAAATTCGGAAAAAAAAATATCGGAGAAAACCCTAGTGTATACAAGGTGGACGGAGCAGTGACGTCCAAAAGTAAAATGCAGGTACCTCATATTAAGGGGTGTCCGAATCACCCCCATATGTTCCACGATTTTGCGTAGCTTTCGAGTAATGATTTTTTAATGGGTTTTTTTTAATTTTTGACCGGATCCGTTGTGAATTTTTGTTTTAATATCTGAAAGATTTTTTACAGGTTTTTATTTTGTAACTCATTTTTTTAAAATTGTACTTTCACGCATAAAATAATCAGCCTCGTAACAATAATGAAAGCCACACATGTTTTGACATAAAATACAGAATTTAAGCTCGAGCGAGTCAGACTTGAACTTTTAACTTTAAATTAAACATCTAAAAAGCCAATTCCCTCGTTTTTGGGTAACTTTGAAAACTGCGGTGGACTCTAAGCTTTAGAACTTAATTGGCTTTTTTCGCTGAAATCAGCCTTCAAAGATACTGACGTGGAAAATTTCTAAGGATAATGAGGAACTTCAGCCCTACAGGAAATTGGATAAAAAAATGTTTTGTTGAAAATTTTTGACTACGGTTTTATCAACAGAAAACAAACAAGCAATAATTATTTCTCATAAATCATTGCCACCATTTGTATTTTTCTCAAGATATAAATAAAAATATTTATAAAGCGCGCCCAGCGCCAGCAGTGAGCCAAGAAACTAGCCGATTATTTCAGTGTATTTCTTTGTACGCTTATTTCTTCCTACGACATTTTGAACATCTTAAATCCAGTCGCAGTTTTTTCCTAGAGTAAGTCTGCAGATGACACAAGTTATTTGAAGATTCTCTTGGGAGAATGCACACATGCTGACAGCCAACAGAGATGCCTGAAGGATGTTTGTGGACACCATATTCTAGGAACCAACTAGGGAGCGCATATGGAATGATTATGACGATTTTAAATAAAATATAGTAAAAAATTAGACGCTTTAATGCAATAAAAATGTCAGCGAAAACGTTTTTGTAGACTCCTTAAAATAAAACCGGGTTGTGGTCCCGTGGCTAGTGTTCGGGCTCACGGATTAGTCACCCCGTTGCGACGGTAATAAAATAATTAATTTTTCCACCAAGAATTTTCTCGACTACGTGTTTTTTATTCTCGGGATCAAACGTTGCTGATTTCACTTCTCAGCTGTCCCTATTTTTAAAAAATCTCGTCAATCAATCGCTCAGTTGCGACGTGAAGAAAACACAAATAAACAGGCAAACACACTTTCGCATTTACAATTAACTAAATAATATATCCAAATCAACTAACTAATAAACACAAATCTATTGCCAAGTTGTTTTGTCTTGCAAATATTTTTCGATTTCTACATATAATAGCTCTTTCCAAACAACATGTGCTTAACAAAATCTTTTTCTATATTTTTTTTTTATTATTTCTGAATATCAAGAGAGACTTTATTATAGAAGCATACGCAGTTTAAGACAAAATATTAAAAAAAGCGGTTTAGTAATGGGACACAGCAAGTTATTATTTATTTATTGTGTTGATAATGAGGAAATCTCCATTTCGCTTAAAGTCTTTCATATTTTTGTGCAAGTACATCAAATTTTTATAAATATGTATGTTGACATGCGACCGTCAACATGTTGATCTCTTTTAACTAATTTGTATGTGACTCTCTAGAATTTATATTATACTGCCGTCATAAACAGAAACGCAGTTATTTGCAAAGGTCATTCTTTGAAATATGACAGTTTTCAGTATTTATCAACTTTATGTAAATTTTGAAAAAACTGCAATTAATCATAAGTAAAAACACAATATGTCAATTGTTTCTTAAGCATAAATCCTGTGTGTGTCGTATCTACCTTAAGTTTTTTGCTAATAAATCTCTAGATAATGTATCGTTCTTCTCACA